>NC_141778.1:13271198-13571198 GCF_054643075.1 Acanthaster planci
TATTGCAGTCAAGTTGTAATCTAAATTGAAAGGAACAGTGCACACAGGCTTGTTTTCTTATTAAATTACTTTCATTCTGGCTAGTTTTGGAATGTACAGGTATGTACATGTACCGGTATATAGACCCATAATTTACTGATACTGCTCTAAATGACCTTGTTATGCTTGTTAAGCAAAATGAACTTACTTTATATGAAAAAGTTACAAAGTAGAGAAGATCACCAGTTTAAGTGAGAGCTTGCTCAAGGAATCTCACTCCAAAAATTGAGCATGCATAACTTCTGCTGACAATGATGAATATTTTTATTCAATGTTATTTCGATTGATATCAGTATTTTCAATCTCTGCACCAAGTGTCTGTAGTTAACACTCATATGATTGAAAAAGAAAGCTCTACATCCTAATTTGTTTAGCTTAGTTGCCTTGGAAACTGCATGGTGTACTAATCGCACTCTTTTGTTTTTGTGGCATGCAAATATCAGGAGAACACTAGAAAAAGACTTTCCAAAAAGCTCTCGCAATCTCTGCAAGATAGAAACAGCGCAGCTGAGGTAAGCAGCAAGAGTGTATCTGTTCTGAGGGAAGAAAAGTGTGATGAAGCAATGTAATACGTACACTTGGGGGGTTGTCATTCATACTTTATGTTCCCAACAGAGAGGGTATTTTGGAAACTCCTTGCTGAATCACCTCCATTTCATAAAACGTCCGCATTGTGTATTCAAAACTGGGTATAATTTTAAAAGATACATGTACATGTACATAGCACTGCAGTTTTTATGAACATCTGTCACATTTACAATGTACATGTAGCTCCCATTTCAGGTTTTACTCTGCAAAATACTGTCCTATATGTAGGTTTGTCCATTTTGATAACATTGTACAGGATGAGCATTTTTGCCACCAGAAGCCGTGCAGATGCACTTGTACCCCCTGAACTTTCATTGCATTCAGCCTTTCCGCTGCAAAACAATTCACAGTTCTCAAGATTTTCCGTCACCAAGCCTCCTTTAAAGATGTGTATTTTTACCCGGTAGGTCTAAAAAACAATATTTGAGCCAATACCTGCATGCACACTATATCAAGCAATGTCTCTTTATGCTCCCATGTGTTTGAAAACACTCATGAAATACTACATGTACACATGGATCAAAAGTTGTTGCCAAATAAGAATGATTCAACTTCTTTGTCGATCACATTTAAAACATATAAAACCTAAGATATGACACTGAATGACCCAGAGAAGAAAGGAAAGCAAGTTCTGTGACATCAAATGTTGTACATATACAGTGTACACATGTAGGTTCATACAACTGCCTGTCCTGTTGAACATACAGTACATTTGCATATGTACGTGTACATGTATCTAGCACCTAAATTTCCTTCAAGTACATGTATGTGTATACATATAAGCTTGGCTTCAGATTTGAAGTTTGGCCTCAGATGTTCTCAATCATTTATGAATACTAGCTTGTAGCTACCTGTACATTGTTAGGAACATGTACACACTTTTATGTAGTGCTTGCTTTAGCACACTTTACTACCCTTCCCTCTTTTGTACTTTCCTGATGCATGGGAAAGTTAGTGTCCTATTGTTCGTGAACTCACATTTTTATTGCCCTGTCAGCTTGAACTGTGAATGTGTAGGCCTACAGTGTGCATACCATACTGGTACCTGTACGTGAATGCAACCAACTGGGGTACAACTTCTTTATGAAGTTTGTTTGAAGAATGTGCTTGAGTTGTTAGTGATTCTTGTGTTTTTGTTTCGTTTGGGTTTTTTTCCCCAAAATTTTAATTTAATTCTGTACACATGAAATATCTCTTGGAAAATTTCAACACTGGGATGTCACTCTTCGAAAACTGCTTAGTCTCTATACACATAATTCTGTGTATTGCTGTATGCATGGTCTGCCATTTCCATGTATAAACCTATCTCTGAACAGCATAATGCTGCTACATGTATATATGCTTGATTGATAAGGAAATAGACCTTGGTACAGGTACTAATGACATTGCACTTAGTTTACATGTGTGCTTTCCTGTGGTATTCAATGGACCATGGGCCCAACTGATTATACATGTATGAAAGTAAAATGTATAAACCAAGTGTGACATCAATAGTACATGTACAGGTACATATAGGCCTAGTAAACTCTTCAACATTGGTCGTCTTTCATGTTAATTTACCTGTGTCGTTGTTCGCGTATGTAAAACAAAGTCAAGAATTTGTTTATGAAATTAATGAAAAAAATTAAATTGATGGTGTAATAGTCTCGTCCCCATGGTATGTACTGTCAATGTACATGTAGGGAACTCCTTCAACATACACTGTATATGTACATTGAATGGATATTGCGTGCATATTTCATAGCGTACATGAATGACTGTTTGATAGTGTTATGGTAGAGCTGAGGCAGAAATTCCTGATGGTGAAGATGGTTACTGATTTGATTGCTTTCAGGCACACAAAAACAAAGGTGTCAAATACGTGTACATGTAGGAATCTTTTAGTGCAGTGTTGTACTGAATTGTGAACTTGATCGTGCGATCCGTGTACTTTTTGTACATGTACGGTACATGTGCACCCTTGATGAAAGTACAAGGTCAGGATTTTTCCCTCTTTGACAAACAAGGTGTGTATTCCTGCAAGTCAGGTAGATTAATACATACCTAGGCAACATTAGACGATCACCGTGCATGCCGTTTCCTCTTATGCTGAGCAGTGTACATACAGGATACTGTTCTATAATAGGCCACACACATGACACATTGATCTCAAACAGTGTGTATGCAATCAGTAAACCAAACAAATAGACTGGTTTACTTTGGCAGGTATTGAAAATTAATTCCTTACAATATTGAAAGTCAAAATTGAGTAATTGATTGCCTTCAATGAAGATTTGACAAACCTTAATCTTGTTGGCATTCATGTTCTTTCCACAGCACATACATACATGTACATACTGTACAAGTCTCATTTACTGTACGAGTTTAACCTTTTTTATGTGATAGACTCCTACTAACAAGGTAACAATTCTGACAAAGCAAGGTTACCTCTGGAAGCAAGGAGGGTGAGTAGAAAAAAAGGTTTTCAGTTTACATTAAAAAAATTCAGGAAGTTGATGTTTTTGGTTTGCAGAGTAACACTGGTAGTGTCTACGACTTTGTCCCCCGTAACCCTACAAGAGGCAGGGGAGGGGGTGGAATATCTAAATCTTTTCCTGATATCCTTCTAGTTCAGTTTCATAATTAAGGTGCTAATGAGCTTTCATGGTTTTATCACTAACTTTTTGTGGTCATTTGGACACCAATTTAGTGAAACTCTGACCTTCCCTTTCTTGCTTGGCATCCATTTTGCTGAGACATGTCAGCTAGCATTAACATACACTGTACATGCATATCCACTGAGGTGCTTAGTGCACACAGGCTGGCACATGTGCGGCCTTGAACTTCAATTGACCGCAACAACAAAACCATATATCAGCTTGAGTCAAAACCTGACATTTGATAATGTATAATGATACTGATAATGAGTATTTCTGCATGTACATGTATGTTGGGCTTAAAAAAATCAGATGTGGGACAGCCCAGTTCTTAGGGCCGGAATACCGCCCTCCCCCGGGCTGTTACATGTAGATAGTCCAAAAGAATCCCGCTCTATTAGGGTTAAGTATGGCAAAAGTTTCAGATATTTCAATCCAGATTCAGACTTCTGTATTTTGTTTTTCAAAGCATCTGATATTTTCTTTGTCGTTCAACTTCAGGATGTACCTTTTATGATCAAAACTTATTCTTGCTTTGGCTTGCAACAGGAAACAGAACAACAAAGGTTTCAGGAAGCGTTGGATGGTGTTTGATGGGCTAGAAATGAGATACTACGAAAACGAGAAAAAGGTTAGTCATTTTCACAGAAAAAAAGGACTGCTCGGTTGTAATCATTGAAAAAAAAAACAGATTTGTCACCTTGTATGGAAATCCTAAATATGGAAATCCTATCCACTTCTTATTATGACCACTGTTCACATAATGTAGTGTTTTTAGAGAATATTGGCTAAAAGCCATTTAAATTTCTCATGAAACACTTGTTGGCAAATTTTATTTCAAGCCAAATGGCTAGTTACATTAGTATCATATGTTGGAAGGCATGCAATACAAAAAGTGAAATCCTCTAAAATATTTCAAAACTTAAAATTAAAACGTATTTCATTACATTTTAAAATGTGGTAATTTTGACTCTATGATTTTGGGGACTGTTTTTTATCTTTCCCAGCTTTCGGAATGCAAGGGAATTATTCCTGTGGGTACCATGCGGGATGTGAAAAATCTTTGCGGAAACACCAGACCAGGGGTGAGTTGAAAACACTTTCCCAACCTTCTCCTTGATTCTTGCTGGGAAAAAAAATGTCAACAATACCCGTGCATACTTTTCAGGAACTTCTGAAGGGGCTATTGTAGTTGTGTACATTCACTGGTTTGTTGAGGTAAATGGCAGAGAATCTTTGTGAACCAGTCTTCAACTGGTTGCTCTTAAACCCCCAGCACCTTTGCAAAATTGGCATGAGATTAACACTCTCCAGTGGAAGCGCACAATGGATACAGCATATATAAAATATTGTCCCAAATAACATTAGTTATATCTCCATCGCACGTAAACGTGATAATTGAACAAATACATCAATTGGGAAGTTTTCTACTCTTAAAGCCGTGGTAATGATAATTTGTCCACAAAAGTCAAATATAATCAAGCACTGTGTTTAATGTTTTACACGACATTTTTTAAATAGTACACATGCTTTCCAGTGCCATTTTATCCTTTTATATTACTGAATTTTTCGGAAGATTTTTTTTCCATGTTCACCTCTTATAAGTTGATTATTTTGTATATTTTTGGCAGTTCGGAGATACCAGACAGTACCGGATTATTCTAGAAACAACTGGCAGATCATTTCACTTTGCGGCAGAAACTCTGGGTAACTGTTAACCTGAACCTGAATTTTTCTCATGTCACTTGGTATATTTTCTTGGATCTTAGATTTATTGGACACTTGGATATCTTGGTTTTGTGTGTTCAGGTGGGTGTGAGTTTGTTTCTGCATGCAATTGGGGACCCTGAACAATAGAGGACAATAAGGTCCCCGATTGACAGAGGGTTCCCCATTGACAACTGTGTACAAAACATATGGGTGGTCTTCTAAAAAAGTACAAACAAAAGAGGAACAATAGGGGGTCCCCAGTTGCAGGCAAATACACACTTGTGTGTGTTTGTGTACAATATGTGAAATGGATATCATTTCTATTACCTTCTCATCCCCTGACTGATTTCACTGCACTCTTTGTCTTTGTCTTTTCTTTTTGTTTTATGGAGAGATGAAGGGTGGTTACCTTCTGCAGCTGAGTTTCATTTACATGTTGTTACCAAACATATTGACAATCCATACAAGACTATTGTCTGAAAGCAATAACCTTGTAATAAGAACTTGAAAGCGATAAACTTGCAATAAGAACTTGCCTCTTCATGTTTCAAAGGGGCTTTGAGTTCTTAGCATTTTATATTCAACCTTCTAATTAATCTGTCTCTTTTGCCTAATTTGGTAATTAATTTAATTTTTCACGTTTTTTTATATCCTCTTTGTTCAGATGAGGGCACATTATGGGCCAATGTACTTATGCAGGCTATATTGTCTTATGAGGTAAGATTTACCACCCTTTTCATAATCATTTGCATAGCATCCTAATTTTGCATGTACGGTTAGTAATAAAAATGAGCAAATATGTGGGAAACAGGTTTCAAAGAAAGTGATTGCAGTTCTGTTTGATGAATCTTGTGCCTGGGGAAAAGGGATGTAGATTGAGGAAATACGAAAATAGACTTATGACTGTAGTAATAATAAAGGAGTTTGTTATGATAGTCACAGTTTCATCGTAGCTCACAATTATTTTAAAGTCAAGGATAACTCCGTGAACATGTAAATGGTTGAGAATTTTCCATTTTAGGAGCTGGAATTTTTGGGGAAGGGCAAACTTGTGTGAAATATTGAGCTGTAAGCCATTCAGTCATTTCATCCTAGCATTTTGTTTGCTTAAAGAGCAAATTTTTTCAGCAACTGTTAAACTGTACAAGTTTGCTCTGGGATTCCAAGGAATAACTTAAGTTTGCCTTTGATTCATATCACAAGTACTCAAAGTATTTCTAATCTGTGGGATGTAATTCCTCATGGCGAAGGAAGAGGCATTTTACAAGAAATTTAGCATCAAAGAAATTGCTTTTAAACAAACAGGCAAGTGGCCCATAAAACTATGATGGTGGAGAAGAAGTCAGGCCTGTTATCCATACAGGTTTTGTTACTGCTAGTTTTTGACTTCCTGGTGATGCACAGGTGTTGTCCTATCAATATTTATTCCAAATTGATAATGCAATGTGTTTTACGCACAGCCTCCGCCTGGTGGATTTCCTGTGGGAGGAGACATGAGCTGCCCAGACAAACAGGTGGGTTGTATTCTGTGTCGTGGGGTTGAGGTGCAAATAAAAATGACGTAGACAACAAGTCGAGTTAAATTGTGGTTTTTATAAAGAAACTCTAGACGACACTGACCGTGTTGGCAGACATACAATAGTTCCCATTGCTAGATCCATATAAACCATATTGAAATGCTCTCTTTGCACCCCGTGGAATTTTGTCATTTTCATCCTGATTTCCAATTCGCATCTCGGTATCTTTGGTAATGCCAAACATGGTTCCCTGTGATGGAGCTCCATTCATGGAACGATGACTTCACATCCCAATGAGATCATGTCCCCACTGAGATCTCTACACATCACAGGTCTCCAGTCGTTGCAGCAGGAAATGTGTGTTCAGTCTTATGCGAAAACCCTCCTTCTCCATGTTTTGTGTGTGGCCAGTGGGAGAAATGACTTTGCGTATTGTCTGTTTATGTTAAGGAGCTGAACTAACAACGAGTTCCCTGCATGCATTTGTTTTTGTTTATTTAAGGAAATGCCAATTGTGTGATACATCTGATTCTGTTTGAGTTATTTCTTGTTTGTGCGTGGTGCCCCATCTATTGTATTGGAATATCGAAACTGACACATTTGGTTACATATTCATGAAATGGAGTCTCCTCTCCTGCTGCAACGTACATGTACCAAACAAGAATCAGTAGCCTTTTTGTCTCCATTCTAGCTTCATCTTGTGTACAAAGCCAGTTTCTGATGATTACAGTTGGAATCAAATAACAAAATTTCCCACCTTTAATTTTGATGTTTCTGAAGCATTGAATCTCAGGGTTGTAACTTAGTAGACACCATGCTACTGCCGTGTCAAACTTAATTAAAATGAATGTGGCAATAGCAGGGCAACAGCGTGGCAGTTGCGCTAAACACCAAACTTAAATAGAGCAGTGTCATGCTACTGCAATTTGAAATGATGATAGTGTGGCATACTTTGTCGAGCTAAGGGACTTGCTGTGCCAAATTCAGTTTGCCAAACTTTTCAAAATTGAATTATTTGTGTTTGGCATGACAGTAGCACAGCATATAGCCTTCATGAGGCCTTTACTGATCAAATTTATTCAAGCCTAACTTGGTCTAGAAATACAAGCAGTGTTCTCCAAAGCCTGAAATTATAGCCATTACAGTCCGGGGTCCGCTCAAGGGCCCCAGGAAATTTTGGATTCTAGATGTTCTGTGGTGCAATAGGAGGTATTTCATGGGCACTTTCTTCTGACTCCTTGAATCAAATTGCTAGTGGTAATAATTTGAAATGAAGGCAAGATTGTTGATTTTTGTTTTCTGGGGCATATTCTTCTTTTTACTGATCGGAACTCGTCATGGAGCAGATGGTTCGGGGGTCATATGTACATGTACGTACGTGGGCACAGCGCAAGTAGATGATGTACAGTCGCTTCCCTAATTCCAGATAACAAAAATAACTCCATAGTCAGATTCCAGCAACAAAATCCTATAATTCTGGCGAAATATGATCAGTGCATGGTCCACCTTGGGCATTGAAAAAACTACAAAATTACTTTCAAAATCTAAGCTTTTAATTTGGACTTATGGGATCGTCAAAAGTGACAACACTTTCTGCATGTAGTTCTGAATCGGTTTAACCAGTTCCGAATAGCGACATTTTTTTTCTCGTATAATAAGTAGCCATGCAAAATATCCATTTTCAGCCAGAGCCACTGTAGCAAGCTGATTTTCTAATTTAAGAATTTCGTGATTTTGAGAAAATCAGTTCATAAATAAGAATTTCAGTGAATTAAAAAGTGAAACCCCAGTTTTTAGCTGTACTGCAAGCAATCAGCGACTATCCCCCATGCTGCACAGTTGACGGACCCATTACGTCACATACATTTACGTTTCTGCTGGGCCCACGCAGTTGAGTTCGCAACATACATGCGTGCACTTATGGTGTAATCCACAACTAGGAAAAATAGGCCAATTCATTAAAAAAAGTAAACTCCAAAAATCATTTTGATCAAACATACATTAGATGCAGTAGTGTATAGCACTGTCAAGTAAGAAAAAAGTTTTTGAAATCACACGTACACAATGACCTACCAGTATCACCCTGTAATTTTTGGACATGATTTTTGACAATTCAGAAATGTCTAAGTTTGAAATGGAAATTTAGCTGGCAGAAAATAGTCCCTTTCTAGACGTCTTCTGAAAACAAAATTTCTACAAGTTTCTTAAGTTTTACCTTTTTAACTGAACTTGTTTGAGAATGTAGAACACAAAAGGAGTAGTTTAAGAAGCAGAAGGAAAGAAGTTTTATTTCAACGGATCTGGATCTGGGAAAAAATTCGGAATTACATGTAGGAAATTGGCTGTATTTGCCAAGAAAAAAATGCATCTGAGGTATTTGTTCTTGAGGTGACAAAATGAAAATGCTATGATCTGGAGATTAGAACTAGTCCAGAATTTTGTGATTACGTAATATACTGCATCTGGCTTTGATCACAATTGATGCAAAGTGCTATGCTGTTGTGCTGAATAATGCTTCGAAACTCATGTTCACTCCATAAAGTGCGGTAAATTTCTTTGCATTTACATAAACTGTGAAGACGGTGGAGAATAGGGAAAATCCAATAGAAGAAATAGCAGGACGGTCTAAAATTTTGGCAGAGCAGCCCATCCCGCTAAAACCCCTGCTGGAGAACACTGTACATGTATGTAGCAAATGTAACTGTCTAATAATGAGATTGATGAAGACAGCAACTTAGCCAAGCGTTGGTCATGTTGGTTGAAAACATCAATGTGTCCTACCAAATTGCCCTCATTTTACAACATTACACCTCTACAGGGTTTTTTTTCATGGAACTGTCATTAGATTTTCCTGGAAATATTTTCATTTGCTAAGTTCAGTGTTTGATGTATTGGTCTTTCTACAGGGCTATGTGAAAATTGAGGGGTACCACCAAAAAAGGTACAGTGAAGTAATTTTTCAAAACAATACAGACCTAAAATGGAAAGATTTCAGAGGATTAGTTACGAGTCATTCAGCAGACGATATGGCTTAGTTCCTGGCAAAAGTAAAATATGACAGATTAAATTTAAAAGAAGGAAAGGGTTTTATGTCATTCACAAGCTTCTTGTCAGTGAGGACATTAGGGATGTATTCTAAATTGTTCCATCAGTAATTCCGAGACAAGTTAGTTTCATCGAAATGTATTGACAAGAATGTAAGTATGCGGCTAAAAGACTTTTGGGGATCAACTGTAGAAGGAATATTTTTGATGAGAACTGGTAATTTTGCATGTGGTTGCTCTCAGAATTGAAGTCACAAATGCCTGGCGTGAATACACACACACATGCATGTGCACTGACTGACACATCCTCTTCACAAAATAGACTGATGAAATGTGTATTTTTGTCAATAGTTCAAGTTCCACATTTTAGGATGTTTGTTTTTCTTTTAACAGATTCCTGGCAGTTAAAGGAGAGAGATTGTTCATGTACAACACCGCAATGGTAGTGTACCTTTACTGATGGTATAAGAATTATTCCTGCTTTAGTATTAAGTATATCCACCTGTTCAAAATACTCTGAGACTTTACATCTGCTTGAGTAGGTGTTCAACCTGACGAAACTCACCATGATTTGTATTCTTTGATTATTTGGTTTAATTTGACCAGGACTTTGAGTCAGCCGTGGCCATTTTGGACATCCAGATGAAGCTGGCCTCGGTCAAGGAACTTCCCAAAAACAAGCTACAGTTAGCTACTCCTGGCAAGATATACATGTAAGTAGCTAGTAAGAACACTCGGCTACTGAAAAGCCGAGATGACTTTGGGGGCCGGTCCTCTCCTAACCACTTTAATCTAGTAGTTTTGCTTGACGATGACACCATCCTTTGGTTAGGCAACTTGTGGCTCATTTTATTTGGTTGCATCACAAGATTGTTTAGATTGCTATCACATTTATTATTAACATGTCCACTAGCTGCTTGGTTGACATCAGGCTGTTCTTAAACAAAAAATTGCAACGTTGCAAAAAGTTGGACGTCAGCATGGCTGCTTCATTTTTTACAAATGTTGTGTTGAGAAGGAGTGCTGTATTCAACATTTCACATAGACATTTCCTTTTGAATCAAATTCATTTTGCTGAAGTTGTAATGATTGGTACATGTACATGTAGGTCAGGTATACCTTCTTTTAATTACTGGAATTATTAGATCTAGGTCTTAAGTCAAATCATCAGTTATAAAAATTTTCGTTTTCTTTTCAGGAGGAACTGAATTGTCAATTGAATAAAGAAAAAATGGTCCAAGTGTGATGACGGCCTCCAACTCTTGAATACCATTCTTATTATTTTTCAGTAAGCCTTGTCTATCTCACACTCATACTTTGTAAGGTATTTACTGACCATTGACCCAACAGACTGACCCTGGAGAATCCTCAAGATGTGAAGGATTGGATGGTAGCCATGAAGGACGCTATTGAAGAAGGATTATCAGATCACTCGGTGAGGGTCTTCCTCCCAGACCCCCTCCTCCAATGTTTCCACCCCCCACCCCTTGGTGTCATCCGAGCCACACCTCAGACCTCTTTCTGTAAAAACCGCATACATTTTGCAGAAAATCAATTCACTTCTTCAGGGATTTGGAATGTGTCCACTGTACTGGCTTATACTTGTGATATGTGCTTTCCCCATGATACTTTTCTTCCATTTAATTGGCTTATGTAAGTTCACCATGCCTTCATGCATGATTTTCCCTAGCCCAGGTTTGGACGACGTCTTCATTACATTACAACTAACGTCTACGATGTAAAGGCATCCCAAGATTGTTACAGATTTTACAACAATTTTTTTTTCACATTTTTACCAGGCAGAGGTAGTTGAAATCTCATTCACAAGTTCCTCATGACCAGCATTATCCAATTGCTAGGTTTCAAATTAGTAAATATGGACAACATATTCATAGAAAATACATCACAACTCCACACTTCTGTCGTCGTCATCCCAGACAAACTGCCTGTGAAGACTTAACATTTGTGTGCGCGCATGTGCAAAAGGCATAGCATTTGTTACTCCCCTACGCATGCGTGGTAGGGCTGTAGGCTTGCACGAACGTGCTCGTCATACATGACACACGGTTCCATGTACTTTTATAGCCCTGGATTTAATTAACTATTTGGCACTCGTGCCATCATATTTGTGACATGGAGGAGACAATCGAAACAGTTATGTCAGACAATGGCGTACTGTGTGCCTTACAAGCTAAAACCGCAACACATCCAGTTAATAACTGCTGTTTTGTGAAATGGAAATGTTTTTAGCTTGTTTGGCAAACGTGATTGCTGTCCTGGGACTTGACAAACTTTTCACAGAAAATTTCTAGTAGCCCCTCTGCACTTTTTCAAAAGTGGTCATTTGACAATTACCGCAAATTACCGAAGTCAAGGACATTGTTCCACACTGAGGTACAATTTAGAAAAGTGAGGACCCGAAACCGTGAAGTTACCTGATCGTCATACGCCCGACCCACTGTATGTTCATGCGGCCCTGTGGCACGTAAGACGAGTATGTTCGTGCATGCCTACAGCCCTACCACATAGGAGAATATCAGTTGCTATACATTTCGCTCATGCATGCGTGCACATGGTTAAGTCTTCACGTGCAGTTCATGCGGGATGACAAGGACAGAATTGTGGATGTGTGATTTATTTCCTACAAATATGTTGCCCATGTTTAGTCACTGTAAACCTCGCAAGTGGATAATGCTGGACATGAAGAACATGTGAACAAGATTTCAACTACCTCAGGTAAAAATGTGAAAAAGAAATTGTTGTAAAATCTTTGACTATCTTAGGAATCCTTTATACCCTGGACGTTAGTCGTAATGTAATGATGATGTCATCCAACCTGGGATATATCTTCCCCTATATATTTGGGATTTTATTTATGTATTGCCCCTCCTTGAAATAATGTTAGTGTGTTGGTAAACTATGTACATGTACATGTTTTGTGCCTATTGATTCCAGAATTGATTCAGTACACATCATTTGGTGCATAAATTATTGCAATTTTTGTTTTTTTACTTTTCCCAATTAACATAGACCTTCACCCTCTTTTGGCTGTATAGATAGTCACTACTTTAAAAAAAACATGCACATTGCCAGAAATGAATTGATGTTGTTATGAGACTTGATATTGATTCTGGTCATTGTAGATCTTGGAACAAATGTATCAGAATCCTTCCAACAAGTACTGTGCAGATTGCAGGATGAAAGGTTAGTCAAACTAGATCATTCCATTTCTGTGGAATTAATAGTGTGGTTGCCACTGTGGGCAACGTTGGAGTGCTTCTTTGTGAAAGAATACCACTTGCTCGAATTAGAAATACATCCTAAATTCACTGACCTCGGTTGACAGTGTCAGGTACTTCAACTGTGGAACACCAGTGTTTCTTAGTTTACTTGTGCGTGCTTACTTCAGAAGAACCTTGAGCTTATTTCATTGTCCTACTTATTATAACTGGGCAGATCCACTCAACATTAGAGCTTTGCTTGGGAAACGGGTACCCACCTGATAACATTTTGATCCAGTGTTAAAATGTGCATCTTTTAAGATGAGTAAACACCATTTTTGAGAGGAAATTTTAAAATGAAAGTCAGATTTCATTTGTACACGGAATACTAAAACAGCTTTCATTTCAAGTTTTTGGGTCGAAACAGCATTGGCAATTTGAATGTGTGTTTCTTGTTTGCTTTTTCGTTTTTTCTTTGAAATTTGGGGTCACTTTTTTAAAGGTACCCATTGTAATGTGTTTTACTTCACTTGGGTACCCATGTTCCCCACAGTATCTGTGTGCACACGCCATGGGTTAACAATCCAAATTCCTTGTTTGCTATTGCTGACATGACTGTTTCTAAACTGATTTCCCACTCTGGTCAAATCTTCAGTAAATATTGCCATGCAGTGTCCAAATCACTTCACTCTTCAAACAGTTGTCACATGAAGTTTGTGCAACATGTTCTGTTTCATGAGCATTTATTTGTTCTTTTGACAGATCCAGACTGGGCCAGCATCAACTTAGGCATCTGTGTATGCAAGAACTGTTCAGGTGAGCTAAGTCAATAATGTGGAAGGTTCTTATTTGGCCCTCTTTTTGGCTTAATAGTTCTTTTCTTGGCTTTTGACACCTGTTAGCCTTACTTTGGACCCCACCCATACCAGGACACACATGTAGATAGAGCATTCATTGGTCAGTCCCAATTTTCTGAGCTTCCTCAACATTTTCTTCCCAAGAGATTCTTTAGTCATCTATGTTATAGTGGAAATTTCTGCGGTGGACTTTGTGTCATGGTCAGAAACAAACCTGCAGGAGAAGAATGGTCTGGATGTCAGAAAAGATACTGTACTTTATAGTCACTGCATCAAAGAAGTACAGGATGTGAAAGATTCACTGTAAACTGCCCCGAGCAGAAACACCCCCTCATCAGTTGAAAAGAACCACGCAGGTCAGATGTGTGCATTTTGTTGGTAGCGTTGTAACGATGCCACTGCAGTGCTTGTGTCTTATAGTCGTTTGTGAACCAGCAAAGCACATTTACTACCAACAGAGCCTCTGATTCTACAAAAATTGTGCCCTCTCTTGGTCCAGCACGGGTCCCATTCATTCAACATATATCACTACTCTCAGTGTGCAAATATGGAACTTTCAGCCCAACACACTTGTTAAGCCCGATCTACTTCACAGTTTGTTGATTTAAACTATGGGGAAAGGTGATCAACAAAACGTTTCCATTTATTCCCTCATCTAGGCCTGCACAGGGAACTTGGGGTGCATTTGTCCAAAGTTCGATCCCTGAAGATGGACACCAAAGTGTGGACACCAGCACTTGTTCAACTTATTATGGACCTTGGCAACGACAGGTCCAATGCCTTCTGGGAAGCCCATCTCAATGAGGATGAGAAAGCTGTACCTGATGATACATTGTAAGTGGATTCCTGTGGGTTGTGGAAAAGGAATTTTACAACAATCCAATTTCCTAACAAAAGAAAATTTTACCCTAGCATGCCTATTTTGTCGTGGGGTTTCAATATTTCGTACTTAATTTTTTTTTTACATTAGCAAAAAGGTACCGTTTGGAACACTTTTTGTCTGATATTCAGCTGCTCAAAAAGATGAATATCCATTTCATTGCAGAGAAAGGAGGAAAGTGTACATTGTTGGCAAGTACCGAGATAGAAAATACTGCAAGCCAAGGCTGATAACAGATAAAAACATGAATAGGGTAAGTAATAATTATGTATGTAAGAACTGGTTCCATGTTTCAAATGAGGTACATGTGGAATTGAAACTTTTACCTTTGTCTTTTTCAGTACCATTACTTCTTTTAAGTTGCAGAGGTGTAGTTTTAAAGTAATTAGTTCTGTTTAGGATGACATAAGTCTATTTGTAACGCCTTGCTATTTTTATCATATTTTTCTTTCTGAAGGAATTCCCCAAGGTCAGCATGACGTTGTCCTTGTTTGTTCCATAATGACATGGTAGATATCTATTTTGAAGAGCAAATGCATCCCTGTGTTAAATATCAGAGCAAAAGGAGCTTCTTTTATCACAGGTTTTAATTATAATCACATGAGCAGTTCACTGCCAATCAGAATTGATTATTTAACCATTTAATTTAGGAATGTTCCTTCTCCTTTGCATAGACTCTATTAAAAGCGGCCTCTTTGGGCAATCTGGAGGAATGCGTTCAGCTGGTTTTCTCCGGAGCAAATGTAAGTAGTTTTCTCCAGGAATATTACACATGAACGGTCATCCTTTTGGTTCGGTCCTCAACAGGTGTAGCGAATGGAACAATGAACTGAGAACTGGGCACTAGAGTGCTAAAGCTAGCCGCCTACAGCAAGTCACAGTAAATACAACAGCCTTTGTCTTGACATATCAATACATATGTCTGGGTGTTGACACATGAAACTCCACACAGGACTTTCAGTTCAGTGAAGTGAAGCAGCCTTGATATATTTTGGGAGAAATTTCTTTTGTCTGTGTGTTATCAAAGTAGACTCTTCCACATGTCTTTTTGTACAGGAAGTCCCATTTCCTGTGGTTTGTGGCACAGTGCCAAATTAGGATACACGTATGATTTTTTTTTTCACAGAGTCGTATTCTATTTTCATGGTTGACTTAACAAATGTACTCAGTTCTGCATTCAAAAATGTACAAGTAAATGCAGTTACTTTTTATGACGGTAATTATCAATGGAGAAATATATCTAGATGGCAGTATTGTCTCAGTTTTAATGTGTTTGATACCGTACTTATTGAGGGTTTTCTCAATTAAAGTCCTCATGAAAATGTATTCTTTAATTATAAAAATGTATTAATATTTTTATGGTGGAAGTCAGTGTGTCAGAAAATGAACACCACTGAAAGGATCTGTCCAAGGATTTCACAGACAGTTAATTTACAAACTCATGGGGAAGAACTAATGGCCCATAATGAGTTGAGAATCTTTTGATGAGAGTAGGAAATAAAGGACCATTTCATGTTTGGATTTGAAAGGAAAACAAAATGAGTCAGAAACGAGGGAATGTTTCCACATTTTGACTTGGTAGGAATAACATAGAGCTAATTCTTCAGTTTTAACTGAAGACTGATCAGTTAACCCACATGGTGAATCAGGAGGGATTTGAGCAAGGTTCACCGCAGTTTGAATAGCTAGGGGAGAGCCAAACGAGCAACCTTTCTGCACATTTCTGTTATGTTAGGTTGCATTTATCAGACTTGAATGAACAACAACAAATGAAGATTTGAAAATGGACATATTGTCTTTGTTCATCCTGTGGCAAGACAGTCATCCATTCAGGTCTTGACTGACCGTAGTGACATAATGCCCAATGTCCATGACCATCTTATCGCTCAACGAGGGGAAGTTCATAAGTTCATACATCATTGTCTCAATTTAACAATTGTTGCTACTGTTTTAGAGTTGTGGAGTCCAGGCAGACATACTTCATTTAGCAATTTATAATTTGGAGATTAAGTCACCATGCGTCCTATTTGTCTGCAGGTGTCTTACACGAGGGAAGATGGCAAGACAGGTAAGAACATCGTCCATCTTGGCTCAAAGTCATCAGCCAAGGGGAGTCTCATCCTGAAAATTTAAAAACTACAATTTTTGCAGAACAGCATTTACTTTTGTGACTTACTATGCCCATGACAATATGGGATCTGGGTAATTCCAGAAATTAGGGGTCCATTTTTTTTTCATGTCCCTGTCACATCTGACATAAGAGTTTTAAGTTCAAAACACATTTTCTAGTTTCCATGGGGTGATGAATTAGTGCAAATTTACCCATCTGCAAGTCTATTTACTCATTTACAAATCTAATAGTTTGAAATCAATTCCAGTGATATTTCCTTGTCAAATAACAAGGGTCAGATGTAACATCCCTGTTACATCATGTAACAGGGACACAAAAACGTCACACTTTTGGACCCTCAATTCTGGAATTACCCATCTTACAATCCCACGAACCTCAAGCAAAGTCTTGTGCCTTCCTCAATAAAAACTTCTAAATGACAAAATCCAGGAAAATGACAGAGTAACCTGAGCCCAAAAGCACTTTAAGGGAACTTGTTAAAATCAGGTGAAAAAGCATCTGTGATCTGTCATTTCTGTGTAAATGGAAATTCTGGAATAAAGCTTGCACACATATCAGGTTTTGTGACATATCTGCCTAAAACTGTGAAAGTAATTGTTTTTATTTTTTTTTGTGTCACAGCTTGTGATGTAGCGAAAGAATGTAACTTCCCAGTTGTTGCAGTAAGTACGATAGAAGATGCTTGTATCTGTACTTTTAAGCCATTGGATTTCCTTTGTTTTATGCGTAATGTTAAAATAAAGAAAGCTTGTATGAAATTGTCTAATCTAGTTGGGCAGTCTGTGTTTTACAAGGGTCAACAGTAAAAGCTTAAAATCATCAGAATCGTGTTAATTTTTGAATCTTTGTTTTTGAAGAGTCACTTTTATATGCTTTTATCTCTTTGGAGTCTTAATGCTTAATTGGAAATATTCTCCATTTTACAGGAATTCCTGAATCAGAATGTTGGCATAAGTAAGTCTTGCTTCTTTTCATGTGATATTTATATTTTACACTAAACCAATGTTATGCAAACCTAGTTGTAACAATCAGGTTACATCTTCTTGTAACTGGTTTTTTTTGAAAAGCAAAAATTTGCAGAAGCGGGATATGAGCTGTTGCTTTAGACCCTAGTTATGCTCTACCAAATGGTCGGGGATAAAGCCAGTGTCTGCTTATCTTGATTTGATTGCTGCTATTGCTGTTGGTTCAGAAATTGTTCCTGGGAAGAATGATGCTGCGTCCGGAACCTCAGAACAAGGAGAGAAGAAATTATCCACCGTGCGGCACATGGCTCGAGAGAGTAAACAAGAATTCATCAAGAAGTCAGGCTACCTGCACAAGACTGGAAATAACAAGAAAGGCAAGAGTTTTGCTTCTTAAATGTTTTGGTTGTCTGAGTTGGTGTTCAAGCAAATTTTGATAAACAGTGTTCTTTTGTTTGGAAATTACCATTCAATTTTTGTTTCCAACAGAATTTCTCAAGCGATTCTGCACCCTGGAGCACGGCATATTCAGTTACTTTGAAGAGAAGGTTTGGTTGTTTCTTTTGTCTCCGTGTACGTGTATTTTGTTGACAGATTAAAGGGCAAAGGTCACCTGTAAATTGTTTGTTTTATCCCTACTTTATTGGCATGCAAAAGTCATGAAACTTTAAAGTCTTAGTACATGTAGTTGATTTTGATACTCATGTAGCACTTGACCTTGTTATTCCCAAATCCTTTAAATCTCAGGAAGAGGTTTTGAAGGATTTTGCAAGATTCTTAATAATAAAGTCCAGTCACAGCTGTTTTACATGGGGCTTGTTGTCCCTTTTCTACAGTTCAGGAATACAAAGATTGTGTAATTTTCTCCACTGCACAGAAGGATTGAGGAAGGTTTCCTGAAACAATACTTGATGGTTACCAAATTTTAGTGGTTCACTGAACCGAGGTCAGAGTTGAAACCATTCTGAAAAGTCAGATATTGAAACAGCTGACCTCAAAGGCAGGGCACACGTCTATGCATATACATGAATTCAGAATATTGAGGAGGGTTCAGCTTAACCCTGTTCAAAACAAAGTGCTTGTTTAGTGATTCACAGCGAAATCAAATATTCATCCAGTCAACTGCTTCCAAAGTCTCATCATTCCATTTCTGCAACTTTGGTTGAGAAATGGCCGGTGCAGTTTTTCCATTTGTGTTCACCAGACACCTCAATTTGATTCACAGAGCCAGCCAGCCAAGAACACAATAGAGGGAATTGAAATGATACTAATTGCAGTCACAGAACCAAGACAAGGGTGAGAAAAATTTGGAAATTGTTCTTTTGTTTGTAGTTAAATTAATTTTATAGTGTGCCTTCAATGGAAATGGGTACAGAGGATGAAAACGTGTTCAGACATCATTAGGATTTATAGTGCAGTACATGTATGTCACGGTTATTGTGGTCGTCATGTTTATCATGGTTTTCATGGTTATCATGTTTATCATGGTTATTGTGGTTATCATGGTTACATCTGCAGAATGTTGTATTCTTTCTCTAAATTGGAACACACCATTGCTTTAGCAGTAGGTCTGTATTATGATTGATCCTGTTAAAGATTTATGACTCCATGGTTTGTTTGTTATTCACAGTTTGATTTGACATGTCCTTTTTTTCTCAGACAAGTAGGATAAATTGTTGTTTAACAGATTCAGACACAGACTGTTGTTGGCTATGACAGGAGTAAGTATTTAGCAGTAATTACAGTTCAACAGGTGTACTGCCATCACCTATCAAACGTTCTCATCATTGTCTGTAGTCTTGCTTGTTAGGTATGTGTTGTATCAACTGTTGTATTTCTGTCTCCAGACACAAGTTCTGTTTTGAGATCTACACTTCACCGGGACGGACATACCTCCTTTCAGCTGAAACAGAGGAAGACAGAAAAGAATGGATGATTGCACTGGCCAAGGTGATCATATGACTCAATTCAGCCATCTTAGAAAAGGCGCTTTCACAGTTACAGTCACTTCCAAAGTTTGATTAATGGAGGACCATTCAGGCACCCACAGTAGCCTCATATACCAAAATCTAATGACCATACTTAAAGGATGGTGATGATGATGTTTATCCGTTGCAAGCAATAATGACCGCACATGTGCGGTACGTGCTTGAGTCCTGAAGGCCAAATCTTGGTGCGGAAACATTGGTTACTTGTTGGACAAACTGCACATGTATAGTATTCAGTCAACAGATGTCTACAAAACAGCACTGTAAATATTCCACTGAAGCATATTTGGGTAATTCCACAAATTCGGGTCCAAAAGTGTGAAATGTTTGTGTCCCTGTTACATCTGACCTTTCTTATTTGACATGGAAATATCACCAGAATTATTTTCAAACTATTACTATTTATTGGGCAGGTAATTTGCATTGATTCATCACTCTTGGAAATTAGAAAATGTGTTCTGAACTTACAAAATCATGTCAGATGTGACAGGGACATGAAAAAAATGGACCCCTAGTTTCTGGAATTACCCACTTGCATTTCTTCAAATGTAATAATATTAAATTTCCTGATTAAAAATTTTTAGCCAAAGGGATAGTGGTTTTGGGGGGAAATCCAAAGGTACATTGCTACCAACCAGGAACCCATATCTCATAGGGTTCGAGCAATTTCAGCCCAGAAGAGTATTCCCACAGCATTCGCAGTTTCATGTGTGACATGCACAGAACCGCATGCAATCTTTGCACTAATTTTTTTCATGCTTATTGCATATTGTTTACAATGTTTTGCTTTCTCTTTCATTTCAGATTCACTCACTAGAATGCATGTGGGGATGTCTTGAGGTAGGCAACATTTCCCTGTACACGTTCTTGTCAGTTTCAAAACACGCTCCTACTCAAGTTCCCCTTCAACAAGCTTCTTTCTAATTGTTTTCTGGACAGTCGTAGATATGCAGATTACACACACAGTACGCCGTTGTTTCACTGAGAAATTCACACTTTTATCCTCTAGCTTTGTGGTTTGTGTGGTTTTCAGTTTCACCCAGACAACATTTGTTATTACAAACTCTGTTGAAGTCACTGATTACCTTTTTATAATTTAACAAAAACACTCCAATGTACATGTATGTATGGCACAGTTATTTTGTTCTATAGTGTTCTGCTGACGTTGTTATATATCTTTTTTTTTTCATACAATAAAACCAAGCTTAAACAAGAAATTTCACACCTTTCTGATCATCAACCAAACCTTGGAAGTTTTAAATTTCTTTTCATATCAAGCCACCTCTTGGAATGTATACCATAGCGATTTCGTTTGCAGTGTGGTAGTGGTTAGATACCATACTTTCCAAGAATAAACACATGAATTTTTGGACGGACTTTTATTTTGGCAGGATTTTGAGCAGGCAGGGTTCCTGCACAAGAAGGAAGGGGCAGCAGCGGTAGGCTATGTTTCCTAGTTGTTATGTCTTGTCTTGGATTGGTCTAGAATGAACGTGGCCACAAGGTGAACTTGTGTCTAAACAAATCTTGTTCCTTGATTGAGGAGGCATTACGTAGCACCACACTCATGTGCCGCTTATTCACATGCATTCAATGCCCCTTTGATCAGTGTGCCTCTAGTTTAAGGATACATTCAACGTGCATGTGATGTGGCGCTACTGCATTAATAGCATCTGGCACTAGTGTATAAGATGTGTCGTGGTGTCTGGAGCAATCTCTCAACCTTATGTCCAAGAATGCATCCAGAACCAAAATAAGGTTTTTGAAATTTTTTGTGCATGTGGCCTATCTGAGAGTTAGGGCTACATTTTGGTGCTTTCAACACACTTCTAGAGGGATGGGAAAGGAAATACGTGATGGACCAAATAAATGGCCTTTCATTATTTTCAAAAAGAAAACAACATCTCTGGTTCCTTGTGGGGGGGGTGTGGTTTCTCCCCCCCCACTGGTCCATTCTAGACCCTATTCACGTGGAGGCCATTTTTTTATCTCATCCCCCAAATCTGTTGTATATATTGCAAACTGTCGATTAGGATGTCACCAGACTGTTTTATACTTCTGTGCATTCCAAGCCTCCCTTTCAATAATTTTTAGAATCTGGCAAGGTACAATTCTATGTGTTCAATCATGAATTTGGAATTATTCATCAGAGTAGACAGGTGCAAGTTTGTCATGAAATTCCATTTTATTGCTTCATTTGTACTCTCAACATTCAAAAATGTAGAGTTAACATCGCTTTCAAATTCAATATGGCCGGCCCCATGAAAAAAGTCTATGGTTCGAAAACTTTCACTTGGAAAGGCCTCATTTGTTTCTTGTAACATAAGCAACAGCCTTTGTCTATTGGACTTACTGGCACAAATGAGAAGACAATCACTGGCAGTAGAAATGTTGGACATAAGTTTTTGACTCCCTCAATGTTGCTGTCAGCTCAGATGCCCTGCTCCCCTTCAGTGTAAAAATTGCCATGCACCACATCATTGGTACACTGTATTTCTGCCACTTCATTTATTCACCGGTGGAAAATTTCTTCTTCTTTTTTCAGACCAACTGGCAGAGGTTGTGGTTCATTCTTAAGGGCAAGTCGGTGGTCTCCTTCTCAAGTACCAATGACCAGTTGGAGGAGATTGATCTGAGAAAGCTTATCTCACTTAGTGAGTCTATTGTATGCAGTAATTGACTCTAATTTGAACACATTAACACATACATGTATACAGTCTCTGCTGGAAGTCTGAGCTGGTATTTTCCAGTGAGCTAGTCCGGCATGACAAAAGGGCAGTTTCTTTAGGGATGAAAGCATATGGCTACGCTAAATGGCGATAGGGCAGACAATTGCACCCACGTGCTGCTTTTCCTGATGACCTCGGACACGCTTCAGATTGGGCACATGCTGGTGGAATAGCAAATTGGCTCATTAACAGGCTTTCAGAGTTTGCTGAGGCTATAATACCTATAGTACCATACTTAATTGAACAATATTCTCTGTAGAATAACAATAAATTGTCGGTCTGGCATCTCAATTCTGTCATGAGACAGTGCATCGCTGTTGTGCCATTACACTACCGCTTTTATGCACATTCAGTTGAAACTTGGAATGCGTATTGCATCATTTACCAGGAGAATGTGGCAAACTGTTGCATGAGCACATTGTGTACTTCGAAAAAAAAGTGTCATGAAATGTGCATGAGAATGGAAGTCTGTGTATAAATACAGGTGCCGTGGAAGTACACTGCAGTGTTTATTTGAAGTTTCAACATTCCTTTAGGCAAGGACACTGAAACTATATTGAAGATTGTTTTTATTTGTGTCTGGCTTTCACATTGTCTACAGCTGTCTTTGACATTGGTTTCTGGTATAAGTAACAAAAGTATAAGCTGTGGTTTTCTTTTCAAAGCTGAAAACAACGGAAGATGAAGTTTTAATTATTAAACCCATACTTGTATTTCTGATAGAAAGAGGTATACAAACGCTCTTGTGTATATTAAAATAAGTCAGAAGTGTGATTGGATACAATATCGTTTCTTGTCGCCTCTCCCTAGGTCGCCAAGATTCAGACAGCACCAGTGCAACAGACTACACCCACACATTGTCAATAGTCCTCCCAGGAAAGTAAGTCGGCTTGAGTTCCCACTCGCAGAGTGTCTAGTTGAGAGCTGAACCAGGGGAATACTTTGTATTTGAAAGTGCAGCGGGGTAGACCTTGTGCATTTAGTTACAGTGCTGAAGTGTTTTTAGTGCAGTAGCTTTTTTAAATTTGTCAGCCAGATCACAAGTCATAATATTGCCAAATTATTTGAGATATCATATTTTTGTACATCCAAAATACACAACAGATTGGTTTAATTCAGTTTAGGAAAGAAATGGAAGTAGTATAAACTTTTGCTTTGTTGTAGGAATATCTACTTGCGTGCTGAAACCAAACAAGCTGCTGACTGTTGGTATGAAGCCATCAATAGACTAGCATCGGTAAGGAGAGATGGCAGACCCAACCATTTCTAGGTCAAATGCCACTGACTATAGTTGCGGGATTTAGTGATGGTTGTAATGCCGTGACAGTTCACAGCAACAGCCTTCAAAACTTGTGCAGTGGATAGATAAGCATATTCTAAAACAAAATGTCATAAATATGGAATCAGCATATATGTTCCAAGATTCCTCTTCTGATTTGCAAGAAATATGAAGAAATTCCAAATTTATGAACTGCATAACAGCAGAACGAGTACAGTTTTTGCCCTCTGTAAGGTTTCAATATGAAGCAAGTTCACCCATTTGGAGGAGAGTGAATTTTGTTAAAAATACCATAAATCACGAACACAAAGCTGACTGCTATAAATTTCCTGTATACAAATGACAAATTGTGAGAGGACTTGGACATGTGGGGTTTTTTCTTCGAAAACACAGCAAGGTGGCCAGGCATTGGAAGACCAGCTGTTGACTGGAGATAACATACCAATCATCGTCAGTCAGTGTATCAACTTTGTGGCAACACATGATGGTGAGAAAGAATTTCTGTTATTTGCCTGTTTGTTTTAGCATGGGAAGTTTTAGTGTTTTTTAAAAATAATCAGAACCCTTTGTTTTTTCAACTTTCTCACTGTTACTGGGTCAGAGATAATTCATAAAGCCTCGATAATGCCGTAGACAGCAATGAAGACTGCATTTTTAGACCAGAGCAAGTTGAATCGGATTATTGTGTTCATTCAAATTAAATAGACTGAAGTTCACCTCATTGTGTCATTTTTACCTGTATGAAAAAATGTTCCAAACAAGGGCATCATCAAGTGAAGTCATCTTGTAAATTAGCAAGAGATTTTTCTCATTCGGGTCTTCACTTTACATTTTACGCATGTACATATAGATACCCTGTGTGCGCGCACACAAAGCCATTTGTGAGAGGCTCAAGCGTTGGGAAGGGTTTTATTTGATCTCTACGTTCACTGTGGTACTTCCAACTGTTTCTCCAGGTATCATGACGGAGGGCATCTATCGTCTCAGCGGCACTAGCAGCGTCATCAGGAAGATTGTGACTTCATTCACGGAGGATCCCCGCACAGCTCGTCTCAAGGAAGAATACACGGTCCACGACGTGACAGGAGCACTCAAGAAGTTCTTCCGTGAGTTGCCGGATCCGCTGCTGACATCCAGATTGTACAAAAAATGGACAGAAGTTGCTTGTGAGTCCACAGAATGGTTTTTGTCAATGTTGTTTTAATTTTTGATAGACTGTCTCTTTTTTCAAAATGCTTCTGACTTGTTTAAGCTGATGATAAGATTGTTCCAAAGTTTTTCTGTTGAAGTGCCGTTTGTTGGCACAATTTATTTGTCCTTTTCCTTCACTAAATAGTTTGATTAATAATTTTCAGGCCCTTTTTCTTGTTGCAAATTCTGCTCCTTTAAATCTTCTTTTCATTCTCTCATAAATCTTTACAGCAGATGAATTGCTTCAGCAAGATCTTGAAGAAAAGAAAGTTGCTAACTTTCTGCACACTGTTGTATACAGCATTTGCCCATGACAGGCTAAATTTTAATTTGTTTCAACACATGCTGCTAATTACAACGAACTGGAGAATCCCTTATAATTTCCCTGTTCATGTTTTAATTCTGTTATGTCAACTGTTTAATGTATGCTCTGCCACTGTGAACTCTTTTAAGTCCACCATCCCATTACGCTATTCAACTCTTACTTTCCCTGATTTCTCTACTTTTATCTCTCAGCATACCAAGATCATTCCATACGGCTTCAGTGGTATCAGCATCTTCTCAGTGAGCTACCTCCCGTCAACTACCACACTCTCAAGATGCTGATTGGACATCTCAAGAAGTAAGACGTTTTATCACTGAGATTGACATTGTTTTGATGGAAAGTAAACTAGTCTTGGTGGTTAGATTTCTGTGTGAATTGCTTTGTTAGCTAGGAACAGCCTCACTCTGGGCTGACATATAGCGATGCACTTAAATCTTTGGAGTAATAACGTGACGGGCAAAGGCATTTCAGAATGGATGCACATGCATTTTTTTGAATCTAGGTATTTCTATCGGCAATTTCATGCGCACAAGAATGTTTAGAGACTTCGAAGACGTGCGCGTTTCCGAGCATATCTGTGTAGATTAGACGCTGACCGTCAAAAATCATGAGACTGAAAATCCTCTATAGCAAGGCATGTAGTATCTGAGAGTAATTGTCATTAAATACACCAGTTTATTGTCATTATTCTCGTGAATCAGGCTCACAACAATTGAGCATTCCTGAATCCGTCCCAGCCATATCCATGTAGCAATATCCGCCCTCACATTTCTGTAGCCTTGTTTCTCTGTGATGTCACACAAGGTCAAACGTATTAACAAGGACGTCCATCCTGTATTTACATCCACAATGCTCACTTTTCAACTCTTCTTTTCATTGACATGAGTGAGTTAACAGTGGTGTTTCAAGTTATTTATTATCAAGAAGAATTTCACTTTGCCCTCAATGCAAAGTTTGAAACATTCTCAATACTTTTTAACACCTTGCAGCGTGGCAGATCACAGTGACTTCAATAAGATGTACTTCCGCAACCTGGCTGCCATCTTTGGCCCAACGCTAATGGCCTCTCCAGATGTAAGTATCTGACCTCGATGAGGAAACTTAAGCATTCATCCACATTTATAGTGTTCTTTTCGTGTTCTTAAGGTTCTTTTCAGAACGCCATGTACTCAATTCAGGAAACCATTACATGGAGCAGAGGCGTGATCTCTCAGAATTGTCCTGGATTTCAAGCTTTTCAGCCCTACATTGACATAAACATTTCCTGTTGGAACTATTCTTATTTGACCTGCTGCAGTCTTCCTACATTCACGCTGAGTATGAGATAGCCGTGATCGCAGACCTCCTGACCTACTACAACTGGCTGTACCAGGTGTCAGAGGAGGAAATGGCCAAGGAGCGAGAGAAAGAACTGAAGTATCAAGAAGGCTTGTCAAAGATCAAAGCGGCACGGGCGTCAGAGGTCAGTGGTGGGAAGAGTGTGGCTGCAGAGTAGAGTCTGTGTCCCTCAGCCAGCAAACTTCCTCTGAAGCCAATACAGGACCTCTGTCAGATTTTGGAATGGATGAAAGTCAGAACGATGTCTGTTTTGATGCCCTCCATGATGAGAGAAATCCAGGTTAAATTACTGGCCCAGTTGTCAGGGGTAGTAATAGTAGTGTTATGCCTGTGTTTCTTTTAGCTGTCCATGTCATATTTATTTCTACATGTAAGTATATTTGAATCCTTCATGCTGATTGGTTGGTACTGGAGCAACAGCAATGTGAAATTCTGTATTGCAAGGAAGAACTACATTGCGTCACTGTTCCACTCAAACTCATGAAGACGTTGTCCTGAAAACCGCCTACAACTAGCTCTTTTGTAGTAGTACATGTACCTGCTTGTGTTCACAGGTTTATCTCAATTTTTAACCGGACTGTTGTGTTCCCACCCCCCCAGAATATTGGAGAGCAGTTGATATTGATGGAGATCTTCTTGGGCAAGAAAGATCTGGGTAACAGTATCAACATCAAGGCAAGTCAAATTCCTGTTGTCATTGAGGCAATTACTCTGGGATCCTAGACTTGAATCTTGTTTTCTTATTCTCACCAGAATTTGCCCCGAGTGCACATGGGAACATGAGGGTCCTTTTAAGGTTTCAAATATGTTGAAAAAGGAAATTGATAGGGAGAATGTACATGTAATCTGTTAGTCTAGAAAGTGGAAGAATGAAGAGTTGAAAGGCAGAAGTTTCTTATTCCAATTCCACTCATGAATTCAGCACAACTGTTTGAACAGTAAGGAGTATGTCATCGTGTACATGTATAGAGCCCACGTTTTTACTCTAAAGTCAGGTGGGCCACACTCAGTCAACTTTTCATTGCTGTGATAAATACCTGCTCCCATGTACCCCATGACTGTTGATCTCCCAGGAACTGCTGTACAGTCTTTTGCAAAATTTAAGACCACCTTGAAATGTGTTGATATTGGTGTTCCTGGTCCAGCATTACATGGTCCAACATTTAACATGTTGTTTAGTATAGTCCACAGAAGGGTCGTACTATGTGCCCATTTGAATGAAATTTTTTTGCGAAGGCCGGTTTTGTATGACATTTTGTCTGCAGTGCAACGTGGATAAAAAAATCAGTCTATAAAGTCATCACAAACAGAGGAGGGCATACAAAATATAAGACGGTAAACATTTCAAATCGTGAAATGAAGCCAAACATTTGTTCAACCAAGGGTTAAGATTACGCATGGAAAATAACATAAGTTGCCATGATTAATTAAGTTTGATTTTTCCTATGGTTAATGCATTATGTATTTTTGGTCCTAAACTTTTGCAAATGACTGTAGAGATAACCAGAATGTTGCTGTACTGAAACATATGATGAGCCAAGCTCACTCAGAACTGTTACCTACTGCAGATCTCCATGGATCACACGGCAGCAGAGATCATCAAAATGGCACTGGATCAGCAGAAAGAGATAAATGATGGGACTTGGGCACTGTTTGAGATCATCGCCAAAGGAGAACTCGGTAAATAGTCCACAAACTGTGGAACTGGAGAAAAACTTTGTCGTCAGCGAAACAATGACCATACCGTACACAGTGTGAATTATACCGATGGGCGGTTGTACATCACATCATGTCTCTGAAAATGTGTTTAAAAAAATAACATACAAATTAAATAAATGACCAAAACAGTAATGTACCAGCAAACTCTTGGGATTTTGACTTGATTTGTTTTCTTACATTTGGTTTCAGAGCGTTTGATACATGGTTATGAGCGAGTCCTTCCTCAAGTTTTGGCTTGGAATGCACAGATGGCGCCAGACAACTACATTTGCCTCAAACACAATGACCTGATGGACCGGATAGAACCGGTAATAAAACAGTGACCTTACCAACAACTGAAATGGCATCACTTGTCGTAGAGGTGATGCTGGTGTCATCCTCATTTTGATCTGATAAGTATGATGTAACCAACAGAAGCTAAAGAAACTGGTGACTCATTTCCAACATCAAAATCTAAAAGCTATGACATAGGTATGGATGCAGGGAACTAGCTTATCCCTGAAAACAACAAATGACAGCTAATATTTATGAGCTGTCATTGGATAGATATTTTTTTTGAACGGGTTACCTGTGGATCAGCACTCCAACTTGTTATCTCTTTTCAGTTCATGCAGCAGGCAACCTTGTCCGATATCGTCAGGTACAGCGAAAGTAAGAAAACATTTAAGAAGTACTCATTTGAGCTGATGAATAACGTCATCACATGTTACAAGGATAAGGTAAGTCGTCGCTGGAACGTCTTGAAATCTATCAGTCTGCCTTGTGGGTCGTCTTTTTATTAGTTTTTCTCTGCCTGTTGGTATCACGTCACGATTGGCATTTGTACACAGTTAGTTTTCCTTATAATAAACGGTCATTCAGTTTATTTCATCTTGTGAAGTAAATTTAATCATAAAGAATTGTAAAATTCTTAAAAAGATGCACAATGTTTTTAAAAGTAGGTTTAGAGGTAAAGGTGTAAAGCAGTCCACATCATCTTCTCGCAGTAAGGAGCTGTTATTTACAAGTACTGTCCTTGTGATAATGCAAGATTTATCTGAAGAGCAGTCTTTTGGAAGTGTTTTCAACAGATTCATTCGTGGAACCAATATTTTCCTGCCCAATGTCATGAAATTGCCACAGAGTGATGAGCTTTGGTTTGGTTTCATTATCCACATCAGAGCACAACTCCAGCCAATAGTTGGAAGGTTGCAGACATGAAGATATACGTCGGAGTGGAGAAGAAGAGGTCACCGCCAACACAGTAAGACTGCATCCCAAACGGAGCCTTAAGTCTATAATTGTGCTACCCAGAACGTTTTCTCTAAAGGATTATTCCATACTAAAAAAAATTGGTTTGACCGAGGTAGATAAAAGGAGAGAGTCAGACAACAGAGTGTGTTTATTAACAAGAATCTTTTTTTTTTCTTTTTTTTTTGAAACAAAGTGTGCTTGTTACAACTTTGAGAACAAGAATGAACGAAAAAATCAACGCATGTTAAGAATGTGCTCCTAGGACACCTGCAAGTGAAGGCATTTACGTCGGTGTGAGGATTGTACTACATGCCTCGTGGGAGCATCTCAAAATAAATGCTGCAAATTTTCTGTTTATGTTGTGAAAGCACAGCTGTCCTCATGTAGGAAAAAAAGCAGCTTGACATGCCTGGTTCCAAGTGTGAAAATATGACAAGCACACTTGAGCTAGTATCTCTTCAAAGTAGAGCTCTAAGCTGTCAAGTGCTTGATGGTAGAAGTATGACAGAGCTATCAGTTGAAAAATTTGTTGTGTCATTCAGTAAAAGTACCAGTTTTTTCCAGTCCTAGTTCAAGAATAAAACCCTTTGGGGTTTGTTTCTTTTATCAACAGATGGGGCATTTCTTTCACACTGAACAATGAGGAAGGCATGAGGTAAGTATTTGTGACAGCCCAGTGATTTCAGAGCAATCAATCAATGTTAGTTCTTTAGTGAAAAAGAGATTGATTGCAGAAGGAGTCAGAGCTGAGACCATGTGAATGCTGTGGAATTCCTCTGATAGGTCAACTATTTGGCTTTCTGGCCTCATGCAATTTTTCAACTCGGGAGTGCAAAGTTTGTCGGTTACCACGAGCCATTAAATCTTTCAACCTTCTAGTTAGTTTCCTCTTATGTGTATTCTTGCGTTCAATTTGTTGCAAGATCTAAAAAGGAAGATATTTTAAATGAATTCACACCTCTGTAGGTGTACATTTTGCTAGAAATAAGTAATAACCTTCTGTTTAATTCTGCAGACAGTGTACAAATGTTGTGGACTATTAAAAGATTATCGCTGTAATAGGGATTGAATTGCAGAGATCTTCTACATTGTATGTGTGCCACAAAGAAAGGTTTCTTTGATTTATTAAATTTCATAAGGGGTTCAGCTTGTAGTGACTGTTAGGTGCACGCTGATACACACCCCTGGAGAAAGGCCCCCCACCTATTAGTAAACAATATATTTTTGGCCTGCATTTAACAGAGCCATGTGCCTTGAAAAAGAAGCATCATTTCTCTTCTGGTTGGCTGGTTTGCTCAAATCCAAGGTATGTTTAGCTTTGTGTCTTTTGTTTTTGTTTGTTTTTTTGTTTCTCTGTACGTTTGAAGTACTTTATATAACTTTATGAATTGGATCCTGCACACTATGCCGGACTGGATAGAAAGACTTATTGATCTACACATAATTATCCATGTCCATCATAATGTAACCGGTTATGAATAAGTAATGCTGTTTCTTCTGTATTCACTGTCGGTGTTTTCTAAAATGCAGTAGAGATGTAGATTTTTCCATTTTCCAGCTCAAACTATCAAATATTTCTATATTTTGATTTATATTAGTAGAAAGAGAAATGGGCAAACCTATCTGACAAATCTGAAATCATTGAAGAGAATTATGTTTTGGTTATTGGATATAAAAAAATCATATAATTCTACATTTTCAGTCGGAAATGCTGCAGTTAGTTTCCACATTAACAATGTTGCTGTGCATGCTAAATTCCTAAGATATCATTTTGCATGTTAGCATACATTGCAAGCCAAGCTGATTGCTTTAAATTCCACATCCACTGATTCTAACACTCCATCTTCCTCACAAATGCAAATGGAAAAGGAGTTATAATTAAGGAGAAAATAACTTTATCAAAGGCTAGCTGAAATTGTATGGCCACAACCCATAATAGATTGAATATTGAGGCCACTTTCATAACAAAGGTTCTGTTATTTGGAAAGGCATAACGTTGATCTTCATTTGTGATTCTGGCCATTTGATGCAAGTTGTGGAGCCAGCTAACTAAAAGGACATATCCAGAGCTTAATCAGGGACCGAAACACTGTATCCTAACTACGCTTGTCTAAATTTGTGGTGTCTGCTATAATTACTGCTATTGGGATCTATAATGGACCAAGATTTTTTGTCTGTAGAAATCTTGAATAGTTTTTCAGCTGTGCCACGGTTGTCTACAGTGCCGAGCTTGTCTTTAGAAATAGTAAAATTTTGAGTAGAGAACGCACATGAAATGATAATGAACATTATTTTTAGGAATTCGTCCCACTGATCTCCTTGAATAGACCAGACAGCGGATGCCCATTCACTACAGCCACACAGTTCAAGATTCATTTGTTTGCGTTACTTCATTTATTAAGGAGGTTAAAAAAATAACCACACAGGAATACTAACATCCCTTGCTAATGTAACCAGTACAAAAGTTACAACCTTTGGGCTTTTGCATCAATGGCTCTTAAGCACATCGTATGATACAAGGCTTGCCCCAATTTTAAAAAATGTGAAGCTGCATCTTGCAGAGACGGTCCTTGGTTCATTCCACCCCTATCACTTTCCCCTCACACTGTTTTGGTACATCGCTCCTGGTCTCCTCCGCCTGTCATCAGCACCCTCTCCCAGCTCTGTGCCACCCACCACCATTTCCAGTTGCTATGACTTTCTCTAACATTGTCCCTCCTTCCTTCCTTCTTTTATCTTCGTTTTTCTCTGCACCATCTCCTCCTTGCGCTCTGATGACTCTAGGGAGAGGCTGGCAACAGTGAGTCTGCGAATGCTGTACGTACTCTTGCTCCCTTTATTTTTCTTGTCTGACAAAAATTGTTACTATACACAAAGCTTACGCACCGTGAAGCAGTGGTCATTGGTTCCTTTGCCCTCCACTTAAGACATCCCGGTTTTGATGCCAGCTGGGTCAATCTGTTTTATTTGCTTGACAGTTTCAGCTATTTTCGACTGTCAATGCCATTTTTTTAGACCAGCAGTGGCAATGCTCCTCAAACAAAGCATTTCTCGTATTCAGCCATATGTCTCATTGGCATAAAGTCATGCAGAATTTCTTGTGCAAAGATGAATGCTCCAACCCACGCTTGCATATGGTATTGGTTCAGTTACTTTAAGTTACCACAATTAAAGCGTTCTAGGGTGATTGAATCTAGTCTCTTTATTAAAACCCTTATATTATTATTTTTTAATATGTTGACAGTTGGATACATGTACAGTACTTACTTTTGGAAAGCCTGTTTTTTAAATTTTTTGTTATCAAGTCTGAAACACCTATCCATGTGAAACCCTCAGATGAGAACACAGTATTTTCACCACTTATTCCCTTTTTCAACGGTTTCTAAGTCGAATGGAGCAACAGCTCTTCTTATTCTGTATCAGAGGAAAGCCAACAATGTGGTTCAAGACCCTTGGATAATTATTTCAGTGTCCAAATCAGCGAAAAAGTCTTATAGATTGAGTTCTTCAAGCTTGTGTGGTTCTTCTTCAGTCATAGATTCACTGAGTGTTGCACATTTTCCAAGTATATCACTTAATGGTTACATTGTGGGATAGCTGGAATCACCTCAACATATGTGATTTTGACACAATATGTGTATTTTTTTTGGCAGAATCTACTATACTAGGGAAAACTGGTTTGCTTCGGTCATGGTTGAAATGGCTATTTTGGCAGTTGCTACTCCACTATATTGAAATTGATGTCAACTCTGACTGTTGCTAATATAATTCAGAAATGCTCCATAGTCATTAATGTCATTAAAACACCATATGGCACTAGGGAACACTGTTCATGATGTGGATGTACATCTTTAATGATATCATTACACCCCTGAACCTTACATGCACATCAAAACAGCGTACACTTGGCTTTTTTTTTTCATTTTTCTCCCTTATTCAGTGCTGATGAATACATTTGGATTGTTTGGAAGTCCTAACATTCGTCAAACTCCACCTCGATTATTTTTGTGAAAATGTGGGAGGGGGAGGATTGAGTAGCCCATCCCCCTGGTCTAAAAGTGGGGAATATATGGGATCCGAGCTGGACCAAGAGAGGGGTGCAAATTTCCTTTCTACAGAGATTCCTTTGGAAGTAACTGGGCATTGCTGGTTCACGAACGACTATGAAATGCAAGTGTTTCAGTCGCATCGCTACCCACAAAATGAGCACTCCTGACCAACATGGTTTTTTTTAATTGACGGGGGGTGCTCCTGCTCATGACGGATACCCACATCCCCCCAGGATGTATGCCCCTAGCAGATAGGTTTGCTTTTAAAAAATCCCTACACATCATAACCTCGTCAAAAATCTACTCTTTTGATTATTCTTTCACAGCTTTTCCAGAAATAGGAGCTGTCAAAAGTCTGCATACATGTTACAAATGTTTGATATCTTTGTTTTATGCCAGATCCTTTGAATAGCCTATCATGGGAATGCCTAAAACCAGACCGTCTTCAATGATTCCCAGTGATTTGACCCAAATCACAGAACCCATAAATGTGTCTTGCATTTTTCCCTGCCCCTACCCCTTCCTTTCACACTCCTCAATATTACAGGTCGTTGACCCCTCATCATTGACATACTCGCCTCATGCTCTGTCTTTCAAGTCTGTAAGTATCCTGTGAAAACCTGTTCGTTTACTGTAATAAGGCTGGCTTGAAGTGTTTTTAGGTAATTGTTTGCATTTTGGTATTATTTCATGTTTGAAATACTCTGTATACTACCTGTAGTACTTCCATTTAAATGGAAATGTTTACATGGTAAAATACTTGAATTATGTAGCACATCATGCAATAGCTGCATGACATCACCCTGTTTTGCATTGGTTATGTTGCACTTTTTTGCATGGTCTCTGTATGGCATGGATTCTAGAGAGCATTCCTTTCTGCCTGTCATTAATTCTTTCTTGGATGGAATTTTTAAGAAGCATGCACCATTTAGATTACTAAATACTGCATGTGCTTCATGGGGAGCTTGTGGCAACATTCTTCATTGCATTTGTTAGGAACTGATGGATCCCTATATTTGAGGGATTTTCAGAAACTTTCTGAGGGTTATTTTGTAAGTAAATCAGAAATGTCCTATATTATTTCCTATTTCCACCTCCGTTTGTAACTGTAATAAAAGGTGTTCTACTTGCTGCGGTTGTTCAGGTTTTCCCTAGCAAATACACAGTTATTTTAGAGAGTGGTTTTATCCGTGTTTTTTTTTTGTTGTTAATGACTGTTTGAAGTTACCAAATGTTATGTAACAGATAGCTTCAAATGCCATTACAAAACTCAAGAAACAAAGGAGTGCATTTCTGTCCATTTTTAAAAAAAATCTTTTTATGCACTGCTTCAGTCAGTCTCCTCACATTAAGCAACTTTTTGCCTCTTATTGATAGGAACACGAGAGTTCATTTACCCGTTACTCACGCAACCTTCCAAGGGAATTGAGCAACATCACCAGCAAGATGAGCTTCTGGAGAAAATCTCGAACCAACTCCGTGGATGAAAGTTGAAAGAGCAGATCAAATTAAACCTCAGAAGGTTGCCGGTGCATGAGTGCCCCTTTCAATATGCAATCACACGCATGTAAATATTGTAATATTAGTTTATTGTCCTATAAATCTTTTTGACTTCATGTGTGGTGTATCCATGGAGTCAGAAGTGGTAATGAGATAAAATGCTTCCAGGTCAAATTATTTGCCATTCTGCATTTTACAAAGGTAAAAGTTCCTTTGAGCATTTTGACAGATTGGTTGGAAACCGAGGAAATCGTATTTATTTTGTGCTGTGAACAAAATAATACCCAGCTTTTTGATGAGAGGTTGCACCTGTGGAAAATCCAGACCTCTGGTGCAGGTTGCATTGTGGCATTTTTCTACCAAAACAGCTGTCCAAAATCTTGTACATGTGCACAAGAATCCTCAAAAAGAAAGATAGCACATGCAGTGCCATTTCTAAAATGCTTGTGCTTTCATTTCCCCAAAGGAAAGAATTTGGCAACTTGTGTTGGGTCTGAGAGTTACGGGCCTTAGGGTCATTCTTATCAATAGTGACATGCACTGAATGTTATGTCACAGCTGATTACATCATCCCACAATTAATTATCTGCAGGCACTTGGTGAGATCCTTGCCATTTTACTGATGGCATGAGCGGTAACACAGACTAGACTGCATTAATGCAAATCTATTTTGAGTAGTTCTTTCAGGATATTCGACTTTCATCTAGGGCATTTACCAAACAAAATTGCAATACCTCCAATTAAGTCCTAAGTAATGATTTCATCAAGGATTGATCTCATGGGACAGTTAATGTGTAGCAGGTCAGAATACATGCAACTATACTCTTGTCGAGGTCAACTTTGTCAATAGCTCTTTTTGTTTGTTCAAGAACCATCAATTTTAGCTTGCTTATAGTCCTATATTTTATATAGAAGAAGATGGGTTAGCTTGTCACAGAGGCCTCATTCTTGGCATAAGGAAATTGCCACAGGGGTGTTACTAATCCTTTAACGCCCCATGAACCCCATTTCCTGCCACAACCAGATGCATTTACCCATGGTCCGTGATAGAACCAACCCAGCACAGAAGTCGGGGGAGGGGGGCATTTCAGCTCATTTTGAAGCACTGTACTCTTAGTGAATACTGAGTCAGAAAATCTCACTCTGATTGGCTAACAAGCCGGGTCGCATGCCAGCACCGATTATATCTCAACTCGACTCTCAAAATTGGTTTTGTCAGCCCAGTGAGGTTTGTTTTACCCTTAGTTTTCAGCGTTTCCACCATAAGAGGTTTGGATGGCTGAGACTAACCTGTATATGTATTGAAAATTAACAGAATTGTTGATTGCCCGAAAATTACAGTGTCAACTCACAATTTGTTCAAAAATTGTATATAGTATCCCAGGTGCCTTGTGTTGTCAAAAGTGATCATTATCAATTACAGTCGAAAACATTGAGTTCTATTTCCATAGCTTGTTGATGAATACTTGTACAGAGAAGACACTGTGTTTCATTTCAGTGGTATGGATTTACTATCACATTGTTCACGTGATTAATTGAATTTTGTGATTCGTCCAACTCTTTTTTTTACAAGTAGTTCAAATAGCAGACATCATGAATTTATAATCTAGTGATTCTGGTTTTTGTACATACAGCATCAGAACAGTATAGTCTCCTGAAATCTGTGAATTCCACATAGCTTAGACATCTCATCCAACCATTGGGTTTATTTCGGTAAACTCGGTGCTGTTGGTGTCTTTCTTTTGAAAATGGTTCATCTTTAAAATATGATATGGAATCGTTTTTATTGGCAGCGTGGCATGAATTATTCTTCATGGGTTCAAGGTGTTAATTAATGCTGTATAAATAAATGTTTATCTTTTCTAAGGGTTTGCAGAATTCTAGTGTTGTAGATATTTTAACTTCAAACTGATGTCTTGAGGAACCCATCGGTAATATGCATGCATATTTATATTTTCCCTTGTAAGTTTTAAAACCTTGAACATCCTTATTTCTTGACTAAGAGGAGAAGTCAGCCTGATTAACCTAACAGTCCTCACTCCTCCAGTATGTGAAGGATTGCAGACTGTTAGGGTTAATGCCAGTATGATAGTTTTGAGTTCTCTTGTAGAACCTAGTTGTGCTGTGTTCCGCAACGGAGCCTTGTCAATGCAAATTTATTGTGTGAGAAATAGGGGATGTGCATTTCAAGGAGCTAGGCATTTTCATCCGAGGGACTTCACTGTGAACTGATGTTAACATGAATTAATGACTTTTAAGGTTTCCAAGAGAAGCAGAACTATTCTGTCTACGTTGGAAGTTCTTCCCTTTAAAGTTAAAATGCCTTCAGGGAATCTCACTTCAATTTTGAAACTGAGGTTCTTTAAAAAGATGTTTTAAATGAATTAATTTAATGCCTAATTTTCTTTTTGGGTGTGGCCCACACGCCCCTGTGTGTTCAATCTCATATAAGTGTATTACACTATACTTTCATTGCTGACGTAAATTATAGTCTACCTACTGTATCAGAAATATTTGGGTAATACTGTTTATTATGATTTGTTTACATTGCTCTAAGGGCAGAAGAACGAGCTTAGAATATAGCAACAGTTTTACTCCCATTTTGTCGAAAGTTTTTCAGCTATTTACATTGACCCACTTCGTATTTGAATGGAAATGGTAATTTTCTTTCCAAACGGTGTCAGAAAAACCTTCGAAATCGAGGTAAATTGACCTTATTCACAAGTCAGCCGTATTGAATTGAAAGCAAAGTTACCTTTTTATTTTGGCAATGTAACAATAAAAATGAAAGCTATGAAATAGAAGCTTATAACAGATTGATTTCATTCGCGGTGATAAGTAATTTGAAATTTGTAATTTGTCATATCTAAATGTTTCTAGTAACATTTGAAAACTAAATGAAAGTGAGGCATGGAACCCAGTTTATGGAACAGTTTATGTTGAATAAGATGGATTCAGGGAACATGATCAAAAATGGCGTCCTTGAGAATGAGGTCCAGCTGAAGGAATATAGTGACGGCATTTCCTTGTATGTTTTTTTGCATGCGTAGACACTGTACATGTGTTTTGGTTTTATAGTTGTTGATTTGCAACATGTTCCGTTAGTCTGTCAAAAAACCGCGGCTGTAAGAACTTCCAGGTGTTATTTTGTTAATCCAGTGGTTTCAACTTCGTATCTACAGCATAGACATTAATTCACTCGCCATTTATCTTTGTAAAGCTTTCTAAGCTGCTACACCGTCTTTATAAAATGACACGTTCGTCAAAAACCCTGCGAATTGTTAGTTTCCGAGAAACCTTCTTTTCCTTGCACATTATTGTGTTATGAAATACTTCTGTACCTTGGCATTGGAGGCAAGCGTTTGAAGTAATGCCTTTGAAGTGCGTGACGGTATACTTCCACAAACACGTTTCTACCAATTACTTATAACTACGCCAGTAGGAAAAATGCCTAGTCACCGTGTATTGTATACTTTTGCTGAGATTCCTGTGATATAGGTCTGTCCGCTTGTTTGTTGTTTGTTTTTTCGTTCAGTGCCTAATCAGCTTAGTACATCCAGTCCTTTGCCTTAGTCTTGATTTCATGCCTATTCAGTTTTAGTCTCGGTATGTTTTTGGTTTCATGCAGAGTTGATAGAATCATGCAGCCCAAGTTGAAGGCTGGATGCAAATTGACCTCTTTTTATTTTATTAAAAATGGATTGCTTTTTATTGATTAGGTCAAAGGTGATATATTTGTACGGGTTTTAAACGGGTGCATCAATGGTAATCAATATTATTGAATTTTTGGCAGACAACCTTGGTAATGGATTGGTATGGACCTCATGGTACTCAATACAATCAATGCATAGGAATAGGAGACACCTCATCAAACTGTCTTTCATCAGTGATTTGTTTTGTAACGAAGTTTTAGATGAAGAGGAAACGAAAAGTGTTACATGTATATGGTTTTTCGCAAGATTTCAGAATTTCATTTTGTAGTACAAGTCGGATTGATTCCTTCCTTGTCCTGAAAGATGTGATTTTTTTCAACAGGAGAAGGTGTAAAGTTAAAAAAGCAATTGGCGAATTCTATGCACATTGTAAAGTCACAGATACACTCTGCAACACTGCAGAAATTCCAAGTTAATGCAGCATACAATAAGCCTTGATATTTTGATACACCTTGGCACCCCAGACTTTGAATGACAGTATACTGTGGTTGATACTAAATACATTACTCGTAATAATAAATAGATTTATTACTCGTAATATTTAGAATGAGTATTTGTCATATATCCAGTGGGCATGTGAAACCATTGTCTGTGTTCTAGTCGTTTTGCTCTTTTTCAGCCCATGATGCTCCTTGAAAGTGGCCTCTATACATGTACTTGGAAAATAAAACTTTTGTACTACACAGAATTTCCTGGTTCCAGAGGAAGCTTTTGTATGCAATAATTGTGCCCTTGATCAGTTAAATGGGCGTCGTGTTGCTGTGTTAAAAAAACTTGATCAATTTTACAATATGTTACAATACATGCAAAAGGACTAAAAACAGCTGACCTGTACAGTCTTTGGTCTTGTTCAGTTCTGCTACCAGCATATTACATGTATTACTAGTCAGAAACAAACTCATTTGGTTCACTGCTTTGTTTATAATGACTGCGCGATTTTAATTGGTTTTATGTTAATAGCAGAAGAGCTTGGAATGTGAAATGCGTATGTGAAATAGTTGGCTTTTGTATGCAAGTCATTACAACGATTTTTTTCGAAAAATTGTTAAAACTAAATTAAGTATGTAGTATAAGCTGTACAAGCTTAGCTGAATTACTGTCTCTATCCACTACCAAGTAATGTGTGTCGAACCATTGTTCACTAGGGGATAAAAGCAAGAAAAAGGGAATGAATTAAATTCAACACCAGAAATACCTTGTTTCTTGAATAAGTTCGTTAAAAATTCTGTTTCTTTGATAACTGTTCTTTGAGTTTGTTTTTTTACACGGAATGATTATTTACTTAAGTGAAATGCTTCGCAACTCTTGCATTTGAAGCGAAAATGAACATTTATGATATATGTTTCATATTCAATTTTTAAATGGCATGACGTGGTCAGAATGGTTAAAATCAGGAATGTTCCTGCATGGAAGTGCGTACAGTTAATTTCACCGTAGAATATGCATGTCTACATGTCATGCTCTAACGCATTGAGTGCCGAGATCGCTGCGAAACCAAAGATAATGAAAGCAACCTTAAGTAAGCCGTCCTTCTTAGAGTTGAGCTCACTGGGTAAAATTTCGATGAATGTGACGAACATGAATGTACCGGTTGCTAAGGCCTGTAGGACGGCATTGAGCATGAGGCTGGACCCAGACACGGCTGCCTTCTGTTCACGGGTAGACATGGCTATGGGTATTCCAATGGCTACGCCCAGCGGTGACATAAAGGAAAAGACAACGCAATAAACGATCTTCGCGGTCTGGCTCAAGTATGCCTGAGCAAAGCTGATCGAGACGGTGAATGCCTCTATGCCCTTGTGTAGAGCGATAGCAATGAAGATATCAATGACATCTTTGCGAGTGAGTTGTAGCCCGATGGCAAGGCCTTCGAATATAGAGTGGAAGGAGAGGGATATGAGGAGAATGACTGCCCGGAGTGAGGTGAGCCGCATGGGAAGATTCAGCGGGCCTTCCTCGGTGGTGTTAGCCGGCGATAACACGGTTTTACCCCCAGTGTCGTCAGTGCCAGCGTCCGGCATGAGAGACTTGACGTCTGTGTCAGGTTTGGACGATGTTTCAGCGGTGTAAGTCTTACTGGTGTCCTTGTCGGAAAAGGCAACCTCCTCTGATGCTTCGTCGTTTCTGAGTCTCTCTTGACAAAGATAAATTATCTGCTCCACAAAGACGATAAGGAAGAACCCACAGGCCGCAATCAGCTCGGCCCAATTAAAGTGGTACATCGTGCCTTGCATCTGGAAAGCATCCATCAAGAGCTGTCGGGCCTCCGGAAGGAGATGGATGAGCGCTATTCCCATGAAGACGCCTCCTGCGAAAGCGTTGATCCAGCCCACCACGCGCCCGAGTCGTGCCTTGTGCTTGGGGTCCATCATCGACGATTTGGAGAACAAGCATACCGGCACTAGTCCAAATAGTAAGGCAGAACCCAGAAGAGTAAAAATGGCAACAACCTTGATCTCTGTAGCCTGCAGCATTCTGAGCAATCCAGTCTCCAAATTGCACAGCACTAATTCTGCAAAAAAAATGTCTGAAGAATTTACTCGGGCATTGCAAAAGCCACATCTGTAATTCACCTCACAGCATGTCCTCCTGCTACACACACTCCCTTTTTGTGTGTCGTGTCGTCACTCGTGGCCATGGACAAAACACCTGTTACACGGATGGCATCACATTGTTTAGAAGCAATTTATTTACCATGGAGAAACTGTAATCTATTGAATTGGGAATACTAATAAGAACTATTCTTTGTTGCTGGTACTGATCATCGCCATGCTGCATTGCCATTGTGCAATTGGGACTATATCTCTGTTGTGGAATTCTGTGGTAGGTCTACACTAAAATACAATTCCACATGTGTCGTTTCAGGAAGGAAAAGCCTAGTAAACAGAATAATGGGGAAAATTAATTGATTTTGTAAAATTAATTCGTTGAGATTAGAATTAATGATATAGTAATTGTAATACCATTTAATTGTTCAGAAAAGCTTCTGTTTTTTGTAACGTCAACAAAATCTGCACGTGAAGTCCGCCAAACACACGAGATATCTGCAATACTACAATTTTTGTCATCAATATCTGATTCCATGATTAATCTATTGTGCAAATTGCAGAAAAGGTGTTATTTCGCCTGAGTTAAAAGGGAAGTCGTACAGCTATAGTAAATTTTATGGGTCATCTCTGAACCTAATATCTCAGAACGGCGCTATGTATTAACATGACGCTTTATTTCTTAATGAAGCAAGGCTTTGCCTCTCCGTGCGAAGACCTGTCTCGCTGCCTGGCTGCACCTCTTACGCGATTCCCCCTGGGCCTGGCGAGCACCGAATGCTTCAGCAAACACGATGTCGTGGTAACCAGGATGAAGTCCAGAAACTCAAACAATGTGATTAGACTGGCGCCTATGAGGAGACCCATGTAACCGCCAATGCTACCTGTAAGTTACCAGACGAGGGAGACCCCATATGTTGGCTCTGTACGTACATGACCAGGAAGGTTGATCACAAGTTTTTATACTTCCGAGTTCGGAAGAGTTAAAGTCAAGTATTGCGGTTAGAAAAGACAGCGAGACAGTTATGTTGCTCACTCACTTTGTAAACTGTAAAAAGTGTAGGAAGGGATTTCTTCGATTTTCTGGAAGCTGAGTTCTTCAAAGAAGATTCGCAGATCAAGCACATTCTTCCTATGACATAGTTACAAAAGAAACAATAAAATACGATTTTAACGCCACAAAATTTTTAAATCGCGGGGGATTGCAGGTACCAAATTCATGGTTTGTCCTTTAAAAGAGTTTAAGAAATTAGAGGATTTGTAATAATTAGGCTGGCACTAGGCGAAAACCCTCTCCTTCATCAGGAACATAAATTGGGTGATCCTTTGCGACTAGACGCAGCATTATCATGGTACTCGTAAAATGTATTTGATGATTATTCATACAAAAGGGTAATACAGCAACACGCATTGGTGGATCAATGTGCATTAAACAGAATGTAACTATAGAAGTTGTAATTCCAAAGGCCTAGAGAACTATGATTACAACTTTATCTGTGATATGGCCACTCTTTTTATTGATACAGGTATCCACCCTCGACAACATGACATAGGCTACACTGCACACTTGACCATTCCTTGATTATCGATTATGCGTGGCTGAAGGTCCCAGACGTTCCTCCTGTGGAGTTGAAAACCCTCTTTTTAAAAGATGGCCTCACGGTACAAGGAAAAAGCTAGTGGTGCAAGGTTTGAGGATCGTGGTGGCCACTTCACGTATTGTGATCAAGACAGGTTTAACCGTTTCCGATGCGCCACGAATAACATACGTTTGTCGCACAATTTGGAAAGTCTTACCTAAAAGTCCAGGGTCGCATTTAATTTGTTGGTCGCATGAAAAAATGGGAAAATACAATTCAACAGGGCGTACCAAATGGAAGTACATAGTCTGTAAACCCCCCCCCACGTCCACACTCACACACACATGGACACAATTAAATAATTTTGGGTAGATAAATACAGCCTTTAAACGATACCGTGGTCTTGATGGTGTGTGTAATTGATCACAGGGTACATTTCCAAACATAATCTCAAAAAAGGCTTGCACTCAATCAATGAATGGTGCTCCACTGAACACCAGAAGAGGTTCTTGACTGCACGCTTCTAAATATCGTTTGGCAATTGTGGTTAAAGATATCTAATCGTTTACAGTCACGCAGAATTGGATGGAATTACAGAAAATGTTTTGAAATTCCCGGGGTTTTTTTCACGATTGCCAACTTGTTGGCCTACCGATTTTCAATATCTCACAATGTTTACAGTCTGTTACAAGAACATCGTATTCTTCCATCCTGAGGAGAGGACAAACTAAACAGCAGAACCTGAGCATTTGAAAGCCTGCCCACTAACGTCCCAATTTCGTTAGTGAAAGACTAGAGTAAGTTAGAGGTAGTTAGAGTAAAAGACTTTAAATGTACACAATATAGTTTGACTGTAACGTTAACTGCGGTATGAGAAAGGATCGATGGTGTCCATCTATCTTAGTCTGCAAATAAGGCCTGAAAGTATACGCCAGGGAACCATGTTGCTTTTTCATACCTGATGGAATTTTCGCTGAGGTTGTTCTGTTGCATGATTTCTTCTAAGTGATGTTGACCCGGGTAGTAGGCGAATGACATACGAGTATCATATATCGTGAGGTCGCAAGGAACAGGACAGTTGAATGACTTGTCTTCAGATGTGAAATTGGCTGGAACATAAAGGAGTAAATGTTAGCTCAGTAGGCCTATCAATGGCATTTGGTTTGCCAATTACATCACACGCCCAAGTTAGGTAAGTTGAAAATCCAAATATATTCTTCATAGCTTTAACAGATTGTCGTGTGACCTCTTGCGTATAGGCCTACAAGCTAACGGTGACAGTGAATACTTATTCAAATGGTGACCATATGTAATGAAGAGCTAAATGAACCAAGACAGATCGAGTCACTCAAATTTGTTCACATACTGGAGAGAACTAAATTATAGCAAAGGTTACGAACACCCGAAGTTTAGATCCAGGCAAATTCTTCAAGACAACAAAGCAGAAAACTGCGATTGGACAAAGGTAGTTGAAAGTGAACAGTTTACCCTCTGCTGGTAGTAAGCAGTTGCTGTACTTTGATAGAGGACATTCGTTTTCACTTCCTGGAAGCATAAACAAAGCAGTTATGTATGTTTAAGAAAAGTGCAAACAAATTTTGTGAATGGGACTGACCCTTTAAACGCGCCAATTCAAAGATTTCACCTTAAATCTGACAATTATATGACAGAAGACCAGTCACAATATTACAGGGTGAGCAAGTGACATAGAAGTACTTTATTAACGTTCACACTTTGAATAGCCAATGGCCGGAATTCTGAGTTGTGGTGATCTTGCGGGGTCTTGTGATTGTCTCAAAGAGTCTGGACTTAAAAACAAATGAGGCTTGCGTTTGTTTTCATTTTGAACTACCACTACTCGTAGATGCAGAAGGAAAAAAGGTTACAAACCAACCGGGATATCTCATGTCTTTACAACCACATTTGGCTTTGACGGTCTCAATTTTATGTTCGTACTGGCACAGCGGCACCGTGTACTCCGCGGAATACTTCACATTGCCTCGGTCAGTACAGTTCGATTCGTAGGGGTACTTCAAGTTCACCACCTTAAAGTAAACAATTAGAAAATTCCTTTAATTTTCGGGTGGGAAAAGAAATAACCGGTATGGTTTGAAATACTGAAAATAAGTTAAAACGTAAATGCTACAGAAATCTAAAATGCTACAAAATATAAGAGATCTTCCAAATCGTCCAACGAACTCCCTTTAATTGTTTAAATGACACCACAACAAAGATCAAATTTATTATGTGAGGTGCAGAGTGACCTTGGTTGCGACACATTTGCCCATTTTTCCCATTTTCCAAAACTGCGGCTTATTAAACCAATTCAGTAAAAAGGCCGTAAACAAAAACGAAATGATGAAAATTGACCACAGTAGAACAAACTGAATGAATAAAAACACAAAAAACATAGGCTCACCTGTTTTAATTGAACACTGACAAGTGTTTCGAAACCAGGTGAGACAGCAATACCCAATTCTTTCACAAGAGGGCGCTGACATTGAGGATGAACGAGCAACTGTTATTATGCGAGGGGAAAACATGAGTCATGAGAATAAAATTAACATTTGTGTTGAAAATTGAAGCACAGCACAAAAATCGTTCACTAAAATCTGGATTCTACGCCTTCTGCTGATCGAAATCTTTAAAGCATATACTGCATACGATCCGAGAGCTATCTGGTGAGCACAAGTCGTGGCCGCTTGCTCAGCGCATATCCTATGTGACGAGTACCGTCACGTTTTAGTGTCCTACTGCCTCGTGACAGTATTTTATTTTAAGTGTCTTTTTGTATGCTTGTATGCATCCATCCCCGCCCCTATGCACGGAGGAAGATTTTCGGCACTTTGTTTCATTTCCTTCGATAGTCACTAAAAGCCGAAAAATTCCATAAATCCATTTGGCGTGAAGGATTTAGTACACGATATGTATTTGTGTACCATGCCAGCTTCTAGCACACCCTGGATGCCACAGACGGTGAACATAGAACACACTATGCAATTACACCATTTTATGTTGATTTTTCGATTTTTCGTTTGTGCCACTCTGTCACATGATTTTATTTCTTTTTTTTACGCTTAAGATATCTTTTAGCCGTGTTTTTGTATTTCATCTACTTTTATTTTGTGCTCTTTTTCGATACCCACCCAGAGCTGACGTGATTTATCACGCTTCATTTTATTTACGTTACAAGTTTTGTTTGTTTCCTTGTTTAAGCGTGAGGTAGGAAGACGCCCCTCGCACACAATGGTCATGGTAATTCGCTGTCTCTTCTTATGTTAATTTGTTTTGTCACACCTACGTTCGAAGTTTTAGTTTCCAGGTGAAAGCGCGTTTTTGTTTTCGGGGACGTAAATAGCTGATCGGAAGTGTTGAGCATGTTAGATTGCTATTGGCGTTTGGTGGAGAGGTGTCCAAGATTGTTCGATTTGTTAAGTGTGGTTGGGTTGTTACCTACCCAACCGACAGGCTGAGAGCCTACAAGTATTGTAGTATATAGTTTTAGCGACACTCTCCACGAATTGACCGTTCTTCCCTCGATGTCAGCCTGAAGCCTAAGTATTCTCTTCCCCGAATCACCGTACGTTTCACATCAGTATAGCTTTCTTGGTAAATGCTTGGAACTGAACGTTGAGCTCTTCATCTTTTTCTATCTGGTAATGTTCCAATTTGATATTTGTGAAATGGCCTTAAAAGCGACACTACATGTATATTGAGAGGTTACTTTTGTGATCCAGTGGATCAGAGATTTGTAGTCTTATCCTTAGATGACCATTTCCCATTGGTGGAAACCTACCTCTTGCTTCATTCCTTCAATGAAATCTCATTGGCCACTATCATGCACAAGTCCCAGACTTTGCCAGAGAGGACAGTCCGTACTGAGACCCTCACCCATGCTTGAGAAACTTGCACAGACAGAAAGTTGTTGTGTTTGGTTCGATGCCGCTACTTTGTATTAACATGAGTTGATTTTAATTTAGTTTGATTTAACAAGAAAGTGGCATGTCATAAGCACTTTGTTTTGCTTTCTTGACTATTTGGCTTCATACGATAGAGTTTATGATTTGTATTTTGTTGCATTAGGTGTTGGTGGTCTTCCGCATGGTGTGTGTGATGCGTCGAGCCTAGCGCGGTGGTGTTGTTGTAGTTGGTATTGCACACCCCACTTCCTAGCTTCTGCTACTCTCTAAATCGGAAAGATTGAAAATAAGGACAAGACGTTTTAGAGTGAAAACCACTCTGAATTTAGACTGAAAAAGGCTGAAAATAGGCCCCTCCAGTGGAAGCTCGAGTGAAATTTCAATCTTCTGGAGTGAAGAAATTACACTCCAATTCGTCTGGTCCTTAATTGCAATCGGAGGGATTGAATTTTCACTCGAATAGAGTAGATTTTCACTCTTTGGAATTTAGAGAGTACTGCCGCTAGCTTGCCTCGGCGAAAAGGGAGTCGAGTGCGTAAGTCTCCCCTGCCAGTATACAACCCAGCTCTCCACCATCAAGACTCTTACAGTGTCTCCTCGCGGCAACACACGGTAACTGGGCATCTTGCTACCCCTGGTTGAATCTGTAAGGGATCTCGGAGTTGCAGTGGTCCCCAGAGACATGGTGAGTAGGCCCACCAGTGTGTGGACACGCGCTGGCACCATGTCAACCACTGCCCCAGCTTTGGGTTAAATAGTATGCCTTAGGAGCAGGTGGTGAAAATGGATTTACCCAGGCTAATGGTACAGACACCTATGAGAAGTAACCCAGATAGAAAAGCCGGCCTGTGACTTCCTGTGAGGGCGGTTGTCATGGCACACTCTGCCGCGCCTCCTGGTCAATGCGATTAATGTGTATTTTGCACTCGTCTTGGGTCACCCTTGCCAGCTCATACTTCACACATCGGTGGAGAGGCTGCTGCTTTAACAAATGGCAAAACTTAATGCAGCCTTGAAAACACATTGCTTGCTAATCCAATGAACCATAAACTCTTAAAGAAATAGAAACTCATTCTAGCAGGACGTCGCCCAGGATAAAAAGGTCCACTCTTTAAAGTTTAATTTTGCATCTTGGAACGTTAGAATTATGCTAGACAGACAGAACACAAACAGAACAGAGGATCAGGAGCGCAATTATATACATGATAGACATAGCATCCTTTGGCGAAGTAAGATTTCCCAAAACTGGCAACATCAAGAAAGACTCAGGGTATACCATCTACTGGAGTGGAAAACCATCCAGTAAGCGCAGTGAATATGGTGTAGCTCTGGCCATCAGAAATTAGTTTGTTACAAATCTGAACGAGGACCCCAAAGCGCTTAGCGACAGAATCGTCACTTTGCGGTTGCCCCTAAATAACAATCGGTATTGTACGGTAAACAGCATGTATTTCTGCCAACAATTGCTAACAGCATGGAAAATATCAACAGCTTCTATGAGCAGCTAAATTACACTCTGAGGAAAACAGCAAACTCTGATAAAATCATTATACATGTACTAGGTGATTTTAATGCCCGGGTTGGCTGTGACCACGCTATATACTTGGCCCTCAGTCATTGGCAAATTCGGAATTTGGAAGACGAACTCCAATGGAGAGCTGCTCTTATCTCTTTGTGCAGAACATCAATTAGTGACAACTAACGCCTGCTTTCGGCACAAACCAGCCCACAATAACTCTTGGATGCACCCTCGGTCTGGCCATTGGCACCTGATTGATTTCATCATCACAAGGCAACGTGATCTCTCTGACTTCTATGACACTGGCAAATTGTAACGCAGATCATATCATGTTAAGATCATTTACAAGACTTATGATTAGGAGGATGAACAGAAAAAGGTAAACAACAGACTAGAAAGTTCAACACAAGCGAGATTAAATCACACACAACCAGGATAGAGTTTTAGAAGATGCTAAACAGCAAGCTGACCCTGTCCACCTCTGACTCTGCCTTGGAGCAATGGGAGAATTTCAGAGATGCAGTCTCTGAAACATCGAAGGAAAAGTTGGGCATTGTGGTCAAGAAACATGAAGATTGGTTTAACACAAACAACAATGAGCTAGTAGCCTTAATAAACAACAGAAATGAACCAAGATCAAACATATGCCCCACAGGAACACCAGATAAACCAAATCCAAACATCACCAATGTAACAACTTACTGTAAAAGCGTTGCCGTGAACTTAAGAACGAATGGTGGTCTGCCAAAGCAGCTAAACTCCAAGAGTATGCTGACTGAAGTGATCTGAAAGGTTCCACCCTAGTATGGAGTCTACCTGCGGCCCACGGGTCAACATCCCCAAACAACTGCTGGCAGTGGACAATGAATCATTGCTGTGTGAGATAAAAGATCTCCACTATTTAATGTCGAGACCCCAATATCATCGAGATGGTTGACCAATCTTCAAACCTAGACTGGATTTCCGAATGTCCAGATTCTGATGAGATTGTTCAAGCTATCAACATGCAAAGCAATGGGAAAGCTCCTGGTGCGGGTGGCATTCCAGCTGAAGTCATCAAGAAGGGAGGTCCTAAAGTAAAAGAAGTGCTGTGCAACACCATCAAAGAATCATGAAATGGCACAGTTGTTCCACAGGACTGGAAGGATGCACAGTTGCTGACGTTATCTAAGAAAGGCGGTAAACGGATGAGCGGTAACTATAGAGGTATTTCACTCCTCTCCATACCAGGAAAAGTGTTTGCACGCGTCCTGCTGAACATGTTGACCAAATATGCTGAAAGTTTTCTCCCTGAAACTCAGTGTGGATTCCGTGGAGGACGCGGGACAGTGGAAATGGAATTCTCCCTCAAGCAGATCCAGGAGAAATGTATTGAGCAGGATATGCCATTGTACGTGATTTTTGTCGATTTCGCCAAGGCTTTTGACATGATGAACAGAACAGCACTGTAGAAAGTTCTAGAGAGAGTGGGTTGCCCCGAAATATTCATCAAGCTTATTTCGGCTCTCCACTCTGGCATGAAGGCATCTGTACGTGTCAAAGGTGATCTCTCAGACGAATTTAGTGTCAACAATGGCGTGAAGCAAGGATGTGTATTAGCTCCTACATTATTCTCCATCTATTTATCTATGGTGCTCAAGCACGCATTCAGAGATTCAAATCACCGTGTGTATGTGTGGATCCAAAGCCTCTCAGGGGCCGACTTGTTCAATATCAGTCGGTTCATATTGATTAGGAAAACCTCCCCAGTTCTTGTCCAGGAACTAATGTTCGCCGATGATACAGCATTCACTGCTCACAGTTACGATGAAGCTCGAGAAATCATCAAGCTGATTTGTACATTCTGCCACAGCATTTAGCCTCAGGATAAACATCAAAAAGACTGAGATGATGTATCAGCCACCATGCAACCAGTTTATCTGAAGACTGCGATGATATACATATTGATGGTCAAAATCTGGTTAAAGCATCAAAAAGTAAATATCTTGGTTCCACCGTCACACCAAATAACAAGTTAGATGCTGAGTTAGCCACACACATGCCTCCCAAGTTTTTTGGCATAACAAACATCTCATATTGAAAACCGAGTGTGCTGTGTACCGCGCCATAAACCGAACAAGATCATCCTACAACGCGCCAATCTAGCAAGCATGTATGTCATGCTCATCCAGAGGAATCTTAGGTGGACAGGTCATGTGATCAGGCAGGAAACTCCCGACTGCCAAAGGAGTTCCTATTTTCCGAACTGAGATTTGGCAATCGTGGTATTGGAAGGCCTAAACCCAGATTTAAAGACGGCGTCAAACGAAACCTTAAGGACACGGGCATCCCGCTTGGTAGCTGGCCATTATACTGAACAAGCAGAGAGTACCATGGAGAGAACTGGTTCAAAGGAAGTCGTCATCGGATACGATGGACAGCCAATTATGAGCATTAATTTATTTGGCTGAACTTTGATTTGCTTTACTTTTGCTACCAATTATTGATCAGACTATAGCCAGTCACAAGTTTACATATTTACGGTTCCTTTTTTATGCTACGTTAATCAATTAACCAAGTACTACTGCTTTGGAATTCCTGAGTCACTGATTGTAGATCCAATCTGAGTTTAATTCAATTCGAATCATCGAGTTGATTGAGTTCCTTAATTGAAGGAAACTCTCCTCCGAATTTCTTTCATTTACCTTGTAAATATTGCATATAAGTTTCAAATTAATCTATCTGCTATTTTCATATCAAAGACTCGTCACAATTCATGACAGAGTTGCGTTTGTCCAGGAAACGTTGTGACACACTCATATTGTCGGCAATTCTTCAAGGCATACCAATGGGATAAGCACTCGAAACTTTAAGTCTAAATTGCTTCTTTGCCTATTGAGTATGCTTATGAACTTACATGGCAACATAGGCAGGCCCATTTGTCCTGTCAGCATAATTGAGCTCAAGGATCATGACCTCCATAAATTCTGATTACTGAGCATAAAAGTTCATATTTATTTCATCAAACAATGGATTTTGCCTACATTTTGAAAGACAAGCTCAAATGTTCTCATGGAAAAATGATGAAGGTTGATTTGCTCGCTCTGTAGCATTAGGAATCAGAGCAAATGGAGCTATTGCTTGATGAAGACATTAATTGAAGCACTTAATTTGGTACTCCTTTGAGTGTTTCCTCTGAAGTACATAGAGATTTTCATTTCTGAAAGCACTGTTGTTGAGATAATTTCGCTTTTTGTCACTGTGGGATTTGTTGTGTCGTTAATGTTTTACTTGCAAGTCTCCGTATTCCATTCCCAACTCATTTTATCTTATCCAAACCTGTGGGAAACATCATTATTAGTGGAACACACAGTTCAGATCAGGAATGGTTTTTTAATTTTGTCTTAGGTTTTTACTGTTTCCTTTCTGAGCCATACATAGGGACGGAGTCCCAAATTCTGTCATCGTGAGAAATTATAAAAGATAGAGACCAGTTGTGGTGTATGTACTGTACCTTGATCCCTGCCGCGTTATTTTCGCCAAAGATGTACTCTTCTTGTTCGACAGTAATCTTCATGAAAAGTGCATTTTGACTACCAGACTGATGAACGTAGTGCACGTTGCTCGGATCATCGTTGAAGGAATAACACACTCCGAAGTCTGTGATGATTTGGGTGAAGTTTTCTGCTGAACAGTTAGCTTCTTTAAATGTACACTCCAACAGCATATCTTCAATCTGATGGGTGTCATTAATAAGTTTATCTGTGAGGTTTGTCACATCGTGTGCCTTCAAGTAGGTCATATCCACTGGCTTCTTGTTAGCAGGATTGAGCGAGCGCACAGCGTCGTAGAATTCAGGCGGGACGCGAGATTTCTTCCATTGGTTGTAGTTGCAGAAAGTTACAGTTGGGAAGGGGATCTGTCGTACATAGTTGATCTTGACCACGCTTGTCACAGGACGCTGATAAAAGGTGATAAAGCTGACGGAGACACCGTAGATAAGATAACCCGTCATACCACCGACGATGCAAAACCACAGAAGCCTGAAACAAACACAAATCATCTAGGCAGATGTCTTTTATTTAAAGCAAACACTTATCCCAGGATAACATTTCTAGATTAAGCTGACTTGTCTGTAAAACATTACTCTAAAGGGTGTAACTTCTTCAATTTGAAAAGGAATATAATTGAATACTTCGGCGAAATATTTTCGCCAAGAAATGTACTCAAAAGCGTGTGAACTCCCAAGTTGATACGTTGCATCTTGACAATCTTTTTCTAAAATAAGAACATGCGACTTACATACTGTCCTTCACTCTTTCTTGATTAATGTCTTTAAAGTAGCTCTTACCCGTTGATTGAAAGCCTTAATATCAAAAATTGAATTTGTTTTTTCAAAATAGTGATTATAATAAGACAGGGGGAATTCTACATCATAAAAAGTTTTTAAAAAGATACATCTGCGGTGGTGATGAACATGTAAACACACATAAAGCAGTGAATCTGTCGAAAAATGAATTCCATTTATTTACCTTCGCAGAAAATGTAGCTGGTGATTCGTTACAAAGCGAACCCCGTGGAATGTTGTTTCGTCCCCAAATGTAGTTATACGTTCTTTAAGTGAGCTGTTCTCGCATTCCTCACTCGGCTGTTCCGTAGTCGATGCCGTCCCCGACGGACTAGTCCCTCCTGCCGTGGCTTCTGTCATCATGGTTAGGCTGATACCTTGGCGGAAGTTACCAGCTCCACGGTCGCTCCCCGGCCTCGCTTCACTGTCAAGGATCATTTCTGCATGTCCTGCAAGACGCTCGTTGTACTAGAATTTTGGTTACCTAGTTACCAGACCATTACTCATAAACGCTTTCCCCCTCTGCTAAATTATTCAAAATGAAGTGTCACTGAGCTTCTCTGCCGTATGCTACCTATCGTCCTCGTCAGATTATGATTGATGTCAGTAATTTTAAGCCTCACCCACTGTAGTCATAGTGAAATAAAACAAAAAGCCAAAAATAAAGAGCACCGTCTAAGGTCACATCAGCAACGACGTTGCCTCCAATATGCGGCTAAGAAGACACAGAGAAATGCTGGATTTTACATGCTATTCATCTGCAAATTTTTGTTTAATTCTTTAGCATTACATTTTCTTTGTTTACTATTATTACAGTAAATCTTTATCTGGTTTTTGCTGATGCAGATCTTGGTGCAGAGCTGTGTTGGTTTCGCAATCGTTCGCTAAAGACAAACATCCTCAGCTTCGTGGCCCGTTATCCTTTCCTCTGCATGTAATAGTGGAATTAATCATCTTTATGCAATTCATTTATTTTTCGAACAATTTGGAAGATCTGTGCTTACTGCACACAGGTTTGCCATTAGATTGACCCTGGAGTGGCCATTTGTCAATGCAGCCCATGCATCTGCTTTGAATTTTGTTAGAATACTAGTAATTAGACTGTCATATTGAAACTAATATAAATCTCCAAAAAATGAATCACGACTCAATGAGAAAAGGGATGAACGGATGGTTGCTAGGGATGAATAATCGTTGGCGTATTACTGGTCGCACAATCATGCAGTTATCCATCAAGATCAAGGTTGGAAATCCACAAATTTAATTAAAACGCGCCAAAACATCTCTCCTGATTCCTTTGGGAAGTGCATTGAACGTGTGAAGCGTCGTTTCAAATCGGCCGTAAAAACAAAGGCCTGAGGAGCATAATCTCCACCCTCCCCCGACGTTTTGAAACCCTGTTTTGTATTTTGCTATCACCTCTCTTCATTCTCTGGGATTTTTCATCCCCTGCATGAATAAACGAAATGGAATAAATTATTTTCGAACTTGCCTGAGAGGAAGATATCATTCCAAAACCAACAATCAAATTTATGTTGTTAACGTAGTACCCGTGAACATGTTCCTTCTCGGAGCTCTAAGGAGTAACAGCAGTTATTGTTATTTTAGGTAACACCTGTTGCTTGTAGAGCAGCGGCATTTAGCTGCCTCTCATTATGATATTATTGAGTGTCATTAGCATAACTTCTATTTAGGATGCTTATTACATGTGCACAGTGTACGCTGGAAAATGTACGGTTCGCGTGTAATAAACCCTCAGGGAATGGTGGTTTGACATATGCTATATTCTCTCGTTGATAATTTATTCTATCCGACACATTAAATTAATCAACGGTTTAAAGTGGTCGCGAAATGATTCCGATTTGACATTCAAACATGCGTTCTTCAACCACAATCAGCTGGCACATTCTCAGCGTAAAAATCATCACAAACTGATGACGGAAAGAAGTAAATGGTATGCAGGTTAGTTGGTGAAAAGTGACCAATTCTGATAGCAGGTCGCTGTAACGGAGAGTGCTCTGGTCTTCTCCTCAACAAGCCCTGATTGCTGATATCATGGGGTATACAAGAACGTATTCGTCGTCACTCTTTACATTCCAACGAGATTGATAAGTATATTAGTAACAGTTTACCTTTAATCTGTTGCCGTTTTGCCTAACACTCTAAATAATTCAGTTCTTAATTGAATGACGGCTGAATGTTCAGCCTACGAAAGAGTCTACTTAATGAACCAAAGCCCGAAAGCTTTCAGCAAGGCTGAAAATCCTCAAGGGGAGGCTCTCTCCGGGACTGGAAAAAAGGGCCGTTTGCATGAAGGGTAAAAAAAGACTTAACAAGAGAAGGTGTCCACTGTAGGACTGAGAGAAGGGTTCAATATTAATAAAAGCCCTCTTGGGAATGAGAACCGGATGAATCTGCCCCGATCTTCCTAGTGCGTGTAATGTGCAGAGGTCTCCATGCACTGAAAGGCTAGATTCCCGTGCGTTGGACGCTCTATGCGCCTTTCTTCAAGACGTCTTTATTTAATTATAAATGTAACGAAGTAAATCTTTTAAATGAAGAGGTCTTATCGTAGAAGATCATAGTAGGATCTTTTTTTCTAAGCCTCTGAAGAGGCTTGATCGAACCTTGTGACCTATCAACCTCACAGTTCGTTTCAGTTAGTTTCATCTGATAAGAAAGCTTAGCAGGTGTTTGTTTTACCAAAAAGCGGTCAGTCAAATTCCCCGAACATTTTTGTTTCACTTACCCCTTACGTAAAAGGATAAATACACTATGGGGTCTATCTGCATCAAGAATAAGTGTTGACTCGCTTCATTTTTGTCGACTCATTTCCATCAACACTCTCATTCCCTAGATAGCAAAGCTTTTAATACGTATTTCATGTATTGTGTTTACCAGCGTATAGACACGATATTATGGTGTTCCAAAGACGACACGTCATGTCGCCGTCGCTTTGCCAGACTCTTGAAGGCGCATTTTTTCTTCGGGATGGGATTGTTTTATGGTATTCGTTTGTGCGCTGAGTTAGTGGACAATGAATGAAAATTGAAAAGCCTTGGCTTGAAGAGTCTTCAATGCCCAGCCCTGTTTGCGGGATGCACTGCACCCAATATACGCGCCCATAGAAAACAGTGCAAAATCAGACCGAAATAGCGCCGCCTGTTGACTCTCGGGAAGGGGTACGTTGTACTCCGATTTTTCACTGGAAATTCAAGATTATGGCCAGAAGAGCACTTTTGTTTCAATTTTATGGAGGTTAGCCACGAGATGTTTTTTAATTCGCCTTTCCAAAAGATTCCCCCCAAATAGTAGTAAAACCATGTGCTCAGCTCTGAATGTAGCCGCCCGCCTCTATCCAAAATAGGCCCGCAATTTGGGGTTTTTGTGAACACTCCGAACTGGAAACTATCAGTCCAAAATTCGGGATTTATAGAGATATTTCTATGATCCGTCCTGATTATGGCATGTCTTATTGAGATCACAAAATATTAACGAGCTCGCGCGCAGAAATACATGTACAACGATTTGGTGGAATGTATCTGGAGGTATAATACGATGAAGTAATGAAAAGATGGAGAATAGCCACAGCTCACAATATGGGGCTCCCTCATGAGCCCACTTGTTGGCGTCAGGGACGGTGACGGCAACGTGACGTGTCACCTTTGGAACACCTTACAATATTGTTAGGAAGGAATAAAATGAAAACAGTAACCTCTCATAAAAAGACAATTATTAATTAAATACTCTGCTCATATTTTGTCTCAGAACATTTCGGTATGTAGCGCTCACTATTGCACTCGTTAATTTGAGAGAAAGCAAGTTGCTTGATATGTCTCACTTTGGGGGGATTTTCTCAAGAAGACACTACTAAAACGGTGGCTAATTTATTTTTTAGGGATTTTGGATTCTTAGTGACTGTGAGACTACCAATTTATTTTTATCACATTTTTAAAAATAAGATAATTTTATATCTATCTTATAACCCTACCCCATAGAATGGACTTTTAATATCAGGGATTTATACTCAACAATGTAATTTGACACAGAAAATAATAAAGAGAGCAAAATATAATATATTTCTTACAACGTGTACAGGTACACAAAAACGCGTGCATAACATTATGATGCATCACTGTGATCGTTTCAGCAATTCAAAATCCCTTGGTAGAGGACAAAATGATTGATGGAGAGGACTACCACAGTTGATGATTAATTTACATGACCATCGCATTGAAAGGTGAGCTTCCTTCTTTGAAGTGCTAATCGCGATTTGGGAATTATTGATTGCATGTCAGGCTTGTAAGTCCGTAGGTGCTTAGCAACGCTTGACACGTATATTCGCCGGGGAAATTTAAAAAGTGTGCATGCGCGTAGAAGAATGTCCATGCCCGGTCTTGTTATTTTGTGGTAGTTTGCGCGAAGCAGGTGAACAAACATTTCTAAGACTAAATATAAGGTGATTGGGCTATAAAAGCTGATCACTGCAATTCAAAGTGGAAGTTTGAATTTTAATGTAAGGATTCTTGTTGTTTGAAAATTAAAAATCCGCTTCGTGTCGGGAGGCTGTCGAACTGACCTACACCTCGGGACCAGTAATTCCCATTACTTCCCCTCAATTAACCATGCTGTATTTGTATAATACCTTTGTCAGGGGAGGCAGATTCAGTTCTGAATGAACGCAGAAAGATCCACGTTCATTCCAGCTGGCTGGATGCAGCGTTCTAAGTTCGAAGATGACGCGCTGCTCCATTTCTTACGGTTTACATCGAATGACGCTTTCCGCTGCATGCAGGCAGACGCTTACGTCACTAAGGGTATGCAGTGTGGCGCACAATAGTGCCGCGCGACCACTGAACTCCATTATATAATGGAGATCATTGGGCGCGACAGTGAGACTGGGTGTTTGTTGGCGCACACTGCGCAAGTGTTCCGCGAAGCCGTCACCAAGGCGACGCTTGGTATATAAATTACATAACTGGTAATGCATGTACGATCCCCGCGTCCTCTGTAGGTACCGCGGGGGCCGGCGACCGACGGGCTGTCATGGCATATGAGACTTTAGAGATGCTTAGTGACTGCAAACATACTGGTCCAACGTGACCAGGCCACTCTTGTTAACGTCATATTGAGCATGTATTTTGTTGCTTATAGGTGACATAAATTGTAGTGGACCGCTGCCACGAGAGTAGTACATGTATTGCCATGGAGAGATATCACTGAAGACATTTTTGCAATCAAATGTACCTTTTTGAATTTTTGTTCGTGGTAAGTGAGTGAATAAACTCACATTAATTTTTAACTGCACTTGTCTGTTTTTTTCTCTGAAATGTCATGTAAGTTAGAAACATACCCTACTCTTTACATATACATACTTTTTACTTTTTAAATACTTTTAAATAAACCATGTATTTTGTGTAAATTATTGCTTTTATCGTTGTTCCATTGTTATCTACAATATGACGAAGCGCGTCGTCTGCTAGCGCAAAAAAACCGTTAAACACTGAGCATGCGTGGTTCTAAATCAACTAAATTTCCGTTGAAGCAATGGGACAAAACATACATGTTGAGGATACGGTTATTCATTCAATGTGTGCCACCTTGAAGGCTCGATCTACACAATTCAGGTTTTGACTACAGTCCTTGAAAATGTATCTCTTTGTTTCAGTTAGCCTAATAGTAAATAAAATATACTTTCAACATTTTTTGTTGTTTTGAAAGATGCACTGGTGCCATTTTATTTTATTACATGAAAATATACATTAAAAAGTTGCAGTGTTATTCCTAGGAGAAAGCCTCCATGCTTTTCTGATTTGTGCATAAAACTGCAGGAATTCTTTAAAAAAATTGCTCAGCTAAATTTCACTGTGATCCATTCTTGTTTGAGTACATGGTAATGCAACAACGAGCAACCATTTCTCAAAAATGTTTACAATGAGCAAAGTTTAATTTAAGTTCACAAATAGAGAAACAAACTGAGCATTGTCTTTACTGATTGCTCTCTTGATAACGGTGCCTATACTGTTCAGAAAAGCATGGACAAGTTTAAATTGTTAACGAAAGAATATCCTTCAAACGGTGTCAAATTGACTTTATTTATTGAAAAGGGTGTAAAGGTGCGTAAAAGGTGTGTCTAAGAAAACCTCATCACCTGAACCCTTCAAACATATGGGCACAGGAATGGGACAAAACGAAAGTACTCCTGCTGTAGTTTGTCCATACCAGACCAACATACCTTTAGACCTTAGGTCTTCCAATTGTAATAAACTTGCTGGAATTCTACGTATTGTTGAGTGATAAAGACATGCGCAATCCACCCTTCCATGTTTGGCAGAGACTTTTAAAATGGCACATTTAGCTAACCCTTTTAGTAAACACAATACCCGGGGTTTTAAAAATGCAAATTTAGTATCGAACTGAAAAGAAATGCTCCAATCAACGGTTTCGAAATTTATGTTTTTCAAAAAAATAAAAGTAACCATGACTTTTGACACACTAGCCTGTCCTTCGACCCTATTGAATAAATTATCACTCAGAAAAACAGTGAAACAAAAACATATGTTTACTTCCCCAATCCGCAATCTCAGTCTTGACCACTTGAAAAGGTTGATCGTCAAATGTTAGCTTTTCTTTATTAGTACATCAATGTCTAGAGGCAGAGCGATTTTTAGAACAATTGAAAAGACCTGTAAGGGCTAAAGATATGCCGGTCTGACATTGAATGACCCATTATGTGCAGGTGGTTGTATGATAAAGTGGGGCCGCTGCCGAGTCTCCTGAAAAAAAAAAGAGTCCCTTTTAAAACCACTCCAAACGAGTGAAGACAACTCTAAAATAAGATTAAAAGCCACTCCACATGGGAAAAATCGCTCTTCAATTTATATTAATGATTTTGTTAAATCATCAGATGTCTTTTCATTTATTTTATTTTATTTGCTCATGACTCAAACCTGTTTGTCTCATATAATGACTTAAATACACTTATTGAAAATGTTAATTTAGAGATGAAATCTATTGCTAATTGGTTAAAGGCTAACAAATTATCACTAAATATCACTAAGACTAATTATATGCTGTTTAGCAACTCTGCCCATGAATTTGCTGGGGATATAATAATCAATGATACTTCAATTAAGAAAGCTGATTGTCTTAAATTCCTTGGAGTCTATGGTTTAACTTGGAAGGATCATATTAATTACATGTGTAACATAATATCCAGAAACGTTGGGGTCATTTGTAGAATTAAACATTTTGCCCCTTTTCCAACATTATTATTTTAATATAATACTTCAATTTTATCATACCTGAATTATAGTACACTTATCTGGGGACAATGCTCATCAAATAGTCTTAACAGACTATTACTTCTACAGAAAAGGGCTCTTTGCATAATTTGCTCTGCTGATTATCGTGCTCATGCAGACCCTCTATTTGCTCAATGAAGGAATCTTAAAATTAAGGAAATATATTACCACCAACTTGGGTGATGTGTGTTTGCAATTTAATAAGTAATGTTACAAACGGGGCCCAAATCTACAAGCATTGCTTTCACTGGGTACCCCCCTCAACATCCTTTCTAAATTGTATTGACGTATCATCCAATCATATTTATGTATTTATTAAAAGTTCTATTATCGTGTGTGATTATTATACTGTAGAGTATGAAATGAAAACGTTTGACCCGATTTGTCTCATAAAAGATTTGACCTATGCTTGCGCATGTGCTAGTGAGACGGTCGCATGCGATGCGTGCGTTTCACAGATCAGTGGACTTCCTGACCGTCACTGATGGTCTATTCCATTATCAACAAGGGGTAAATAAACAGTTACACAAGGATGGACGGTCTTGTGGATCGGTTTTCTGTTTTTTGGGGGGTTCAACCAACTATTCGACAATAATGTCCACTTTCATTTCCCCATTTAAGAAATTAAGAAAACCATTTTAAAACACAATATGTAAAAGTAAAACATAGCTAATTGATTACGTACGTAAAAGAGCCTGAAAGTAAAAGGTTATTCAGTGAGCTTCCGGAACCCTCGCGCGGTCTGCCTATGGTGACTTTACGTGAGGCTGTCCTATCATGTTCGATAATTTTTGGATGTATGATTCCTAACTGAAACCAATGTAAGAAACAGTCACGTCAGAAATTTCCCTTTGTCCTCGTCAAGTAATATTAAGGAAAAATCATCCAGAGATGGGTAAAAAAAAAACGAATTTCAATGACGACCTTTCACTTTTTGCAGTATCGTTCCCAGGCCTCTTTGTTCATGCACGTTTGTTTTCATTCCCCGTGTTCACGTGGAAATGAAATTGTACAACGTTGCATGATTTAACTACCTGCAGTCAATGGACTCTAGATTCAGCCGAGTTGACCTGACGCAGTTCGTGTCATCAAAGGTTAGGCGTAGGTTATACGTTAGCATCTTTCAATTGCTTTAGATTTTCTTGTTATAAATTACAAAATTCTCAAGATATTTTGGTCTGTTTTTATTTTGGATTTTACCGAAAGACTACCATGAAGTGTAATTTCGTAAAAACTGTTCACCCGTGTACGAAACCACTGAATTGCACAGTTCTTCATGTATTTTAAATTTTCGGAAGTGTTAGGTCAGTTTTTGGCAGGTTATTTCTCTTTTGGGTCATGTAATTTTTCAGTTTCCCTAAATTGATGTGCTGGCAAGTATTTTTAAAAAGGCCTTTTTACGAGTAGAGTGTTTTAAGATGTAACTGAAAGAAGAAAATATTAAATATTCTAAGATTTTTGCAGGTTATTTTTCCTATGAGGCCAAGGCTCCGGAAGCACGCCATCAGGGGTCAACTTTCGGGCTCTAGGCCTATACTCGATCGGTGCGGTTCGGAATAGAGCCTGAAAGTTGACCCCTGATGGGGCGTTTACGGAACCCTTGTATGGCAAAATAACCTGCAAAAATTTTGGAATTTGTAATATTATATATTCCTTTTCACGCACGGGGAGTAAAAACAAACGTGTATGAACAAGGTGGCCTGGGGACGATATCGCCGGACGTGAAAGGTCGTTGATGAAATCTCCGGGTGACGTTTCCTAAATATTACTTGAGAAAGACAAAGGTAAAATTCCAACACGGGTGTTGCATGGAGTACCCCGACTATTCTTAAACTGTTTACACCAAGGCCGCTAGGACAAGAGGAAACGAGTGACGGCTTGAGGAAGACGGAGGAGCAAGGCAAAGTGGGCCGTTTTCGCTGTCTCTCCATACAAAAGGTCGATTTTTTTTTAGTATAAACACCGATTTCCCTACAAAATGGCAATTAATTTTAGAGTGATTTTGTTTCCGTGTTTTCAGTGAATAGTTTTACAGCAAGATCTGTTTGCCCCAATCTCAGCACTAAGCGAGCTTCTCAAAAACATGTAAGTTTTCACAAAATAAAGGCCAATTTAGCCTATGCATGTGCGCAGTGTTTGAGCAGATGAGACCGGCGTTTCCATCTTGATCGGCCGGGATTGGGGGAGTCATCCCTCCATCAAGGCTTGGAAAGATGAAAATGTCACTCTTCTTGAGTGGTTTTATTTCTTTTAAACTGGTTTTCAGTATTTTTAGAATGCTCTCCACTCTTTCACTCTATTTGAGTGCCACTTAGAGACTTGCTCTTTTTGAGGATAGGTTTGTCACTCTTTTAGTTGGTTTGTGATCTTAATTTCCCACCAGGAAACTGAACAAACTTGGCCTACGGAGAGTGGTGTCTGTGTCTGGTGAGCTGTTTCTGGTTTGTCTTAAATACAGCCCATTCTTGCCCTAAATCAAAACAGAACTGAACGATTGTGGAAGATCATTTCATACTTTGGTTGAACTGAGGAAACATATATTGTTTGGACAAGGTGGATGAGATGTTGATTTGGTGCGTATTAGCAAAAGAGTGACAAACTTTCTCTCAAAAGAGGGCCTCGGGCTTGTGTAACTACTCCAATTAGTGAAAACCACTTTACTTTTTTGCAGCGAAGTGAAAATTTGTCATAACTCATTTTAATCCGTACATTACATTATTTACTCTACATATCTTTAGTTTGAATTAAAAGGAAATATGGTAGTACTGGTGTGTTTTATTCGCCACCCAAACACCGGACCTCCGTTATGATATCATTACCATTCAAATTCCGCGACGAAGACTGAGGCATTCACGAACTGACTCGAAACAGAGATGACGTTTGGGCGCGAGACAATCGGTTCCGCGCGAGCTGCATGCACACTTGCTGGGCCAGTGCGCTGTGCGGCGCTGGAGTATCTGTTTGAGCAGAAGCACCCCCTCAGTTGAAAAGAGGCTGGTTGGGAATACATGTACATGTATTTGTTTTACTAGTGGAGACGCGCACGCAACGCATGCCTCTCATGGTCGTTACCGAAGGGTGCACCCTCGCAAACAGGCCAGAAGTATGTCTGCTGAGCTCATTAATAAAAGTTAAACACTCGAGTTATTCCATATTAGAGAGTCCTGAGAGCCACGCATGCACGGAATTGGGGAATTGAAGTGCTGAATCTCTGACCTGGACTCAGGGCTTCAAATTCTGAGCAATTTCGATTCAATTGGGACCGAAAGTAGCACAATTTAGCCGTTTTGCAGAGGGATGCATTTTTAAAATGGCTACTTTTCTGGGCAGTGAAATTTCCTTCATTTTAGGGGTGGTCTGCTTTGGATGAGAATTTCTCAAAAATTCATCGGCCAACCCACTAAAAATTGAATGGAAAATGAAAGAGGACATGTCAAACATCATTTTTCTGACCAGCCTGAACACCTTTGAGAGTTGTGCGTATTTTAAAATAATTTTGAAGTACAAGGATTTATCATTGGTGTCTAAGGGAATTTAATTTTAGGGGTGCACCCTAAACCAGCGAAGTGGAGCCTCCGTTTCTCTGAACTGTTTACGAAGAGAGTTGCCACACAAGTGTCTCAATGGTACGAAAGCCCTAGAGTGCCGTAAAGTATACATTTTCAAAGGTGAGGTAGGCCCCATATGCTTTTTCCAAGTTCGTTTTTAGGAAGTATATTTTTTCAACTTTGTTTATTATGAGAGATATCTTTTTTCGCTTGTTCGTTCCCGCAACATCTATAAATAGAAACATTGTCTCTGTTTTTGGAAACAAATCATTTTTACGAGATGTGTTTTTCAACTTCGTTTCAGGAGATTTTTTAATTTAATATTTATGAGTTATATTTCTTTAAAGTTCTTCTTATTCTGAGAAAATAAATTCAATCATGATAATGTGTATCTCATAAAAGCTAACTTCATCATCAAATGTCTCTTGTAAAAAAGGATTTGTTTCCAAAATAGAAATAATGTTTCTAAATATAGACCTAATTAGAGCGAACTGGAGAATGTATTACTCTAATTATATAAAAGAACTTTGGAGAAAATATAAATGTATCTCATACAAACGAAGCCGGAAAAAATAAATCCCTTCAAACGGACTTCGAAAAAACAAATACATTTTTTGAAAATATATTCTTGATGGCACTACAGGGCTTCCATTTAATGCAACGTCAGTGCAGCAAGTACACTGCACGCTGTATTGCATGTATTATGACAGCCATTTGGGTTCAAAATCTGAACGTGGTCTGAATTTTACGGTGGCCCCGAACGGACATAAAATTCAAGACACCATAGAAGCTGGCGAGCAACTTGGTTGTTAGGAAAATAGCACCCTCTCCTGGTCCTACTTGTGGTCCATAGTGCCCAGCCTTGTACTGTCTGCCGTACGCTGTATACATCGCGTGTCGGTGCCAACTGAAATATCGATGATGACGCGTCCAATAAACTCTTCGGTCGCACGGTCGCGCTCACACCCGGGTTAAGGTACAACTAGGAATTTCTACGCAACCTTCAGTTCGTAAAACAAAGATCACAGTGCCTAGGCCCAAAAAGTTTAAACGTATGGAGTGAGTGCACGTTGAACCGATCTCGGTAGTTAGTTCCCACGTGCTTGCCTGTGTAGCTCACGCTATGCGATGTTACTGTTTATTACCTCGAGTTTTCCCCCAAGCCATTCTTTTGTGGATGTTTGACTCACGGAAGCGTGTAAGGGCCACTTGCAAAAAGTTTTTTCGAGTTATTATTTACTGCGGCGAGTTAAATCGTCGAATGTGTATCCCGCCGCGGCGAATTATAAGATCTTGCCGCGGCGTCAAATTGATGTCCCGCTGCAGCGAATATTTCAATAGTTTCATAAAAAGTCCTTTTCAGCGTGCCTTTTTCAAATGTTTCTTTAGGGTGAAATGCAGTGAGATTTGGTTTTAGATTGCTTTTTTTAAACAAAAGGGATTTCCAACACAAAAGAAAACAAAAATCTCTTTTGAAGGTTTTAATTTCCATATTCGCAAGTGGGGTAGACTACTTTGACTCCCTGGTAGACCGCCTGTTGAAAGGATTACGGTGCCTTTTCATTTGTCCTTTGAATAATCCTATTTACATAGGCGCCGCGAGGGGGGACCCTGAGAAAAAAAGGGGGAAGAAAGAAAACACCCAAAGAAATGAAACATAGAAACGAAAAAGAACATAATTATTTGATTGAGAAAAAATAAGAAAACGAAAAAGGAACTTCTTCACATAGAAAGTGTTTTTGTTTTAACTAGACGCTTTGCCCCCCCACCAAAAAAATTCTGGCGACGTGCATGCATATTTTAAGCCAATGTGTGTTGCCACTTCGGACCAAACCTCGATGCTGATATCATTCTAACTTTGACATCTGCTATGATTTAGGAGATTTCAGCAGGCCAAAAGAAAAATGAACTAAAGGTGAAGGAAAAACTAACACACACTTTTTCATCAAGGCCCAGGCTCTTTGGCCTCACATCCATCTGTTCACTTGTCACAAACCGCCCATACAGTGCAGGGCACTGGGAAGGGCAAATACATAACATATTTTTTTTGTCGAGGACTCATTGGATGGAGTCTATATTTTAACATCTTCACGTTTATTCATAACCTTTATTGATCAATAATGCTGATTTATTGATCAGCATTACTTACCGGTACGGAGTTAGGGAGACGGTCCCGTTTTAGAAGCAGGAGGAAACCGGCGTACCTGGAGAAAACCTGAGAGAGCGGGTATGGACTGGAAAACAAATGCATTAAAAGCCTGGGCCAAGCAGGGCGCGTAATTTTTGTCCTCAAACGAGATCCGACAGTTTCGAAAGAGGACGCCCTCTAAGTTATGCATTATTCACAATCCTGTCCGTGGAGTGTTATGGGTGCACCACTACAAGTCAATTCCCATGGACAGCAATGATAAATCTCCACACTTCACAATTATTTTAAAAATATTCACAACTCTCACAGGTGTCCAGGCTACACAGAAAAAGATGATCGACATGTCCCCTTTCACTTTCCTTTCAATTTTCGGGGGGTTTTGAGAAATTTTCGCCAGAAGCAGACAACCCCTAAAATGAAGAAAATGTCCCTGCCCAGAAATGTAGCCATTTTGAAAAACTATCCCTCTGCAAAACGGCCAAATAGTGCCACTTTTGGACCCGACTGTACCAAAATTGTTCAGAATTGAAAGGGTGCACCCTTTAATAACATGCAACTTTCGTATTTTGGCATGAGAGTCCAATCAGTGGAGGCAAAATTATCTCAGAAGTAATTTTCTGCAAAAACAATTGAAAAGTACTGTTCCTCTGAGAACAGGGCTTAAAGTACAGGGGTGTGGCTATGGTGTTTCCCAGTGTTTTCAATGGGAAAGTATGACTGTTGTGCATGTCTTGGGCATCACGAGGGCATTCAATTCTGTCCTTCCCACATCAAATTGGGAGATAATTTCCTTCCTTTACACATGCATGTTATTTGTGGGTCCATCTGGGGTCATTTTGATGTGATTTTTCCACTTTCGGGGCGGAATGTTGAAAAGGGGTGGGTCTAAGTAATTTTCAGCACAGCTTAAACACACATTGTTGAATTGAACAAGGTTCTCTGTATTTTACAGGTGACTGTTGACAAATTAAAGATTACAGGACATTTGTGAAAGTTTACTGCAGCAAGTAAACATCCTTGGCAGATCTACAACTGCGCACAATGGGCCTTTGATGACATGTCTTAATTGCTAGATGTGGCTGTCCATTTGCCTCCAACTCTCAGCTGGAGATTTATTAAAACGACTGCTATAATGGCTCCTTGGCCGAGCCCTCTCCACTGTCCAGTGTCCATTGTCCAAGCTAGGTTAATTACTGTCCCCAAAGATTTCACGAGACCAATCTCCCCCTCTCTGCTCCCTGCCACCCCCCCCTCCGATAAAATATGAAAAGACATAAACTCCCGTGTGCTTTGGTCATCATGCTGGGGTTCAACAGTGAGTAAGAATATATGCATTGTGCCATATGGTCACACAGAGGAGAAAGTTGCACAAACTTGCAGCGCAAGCTATTTTCGCAGCAAAATGGGTCGCTTAATTGGGACGTGCAGTTCCAGAGAGGCCTTAATTTGTCACCTGAAAAATGTATGCCAGAACACATGCCAATTCATTGTGCCCAAAAACTTTTAAACTGTAAAGAACTTCTTTGTAGAAAGAGTGACAACCGATGCCGACGGTTGTCCGGCATATGCAAAGTATAAGACTGCAGGTATGGAAACCGAGAATTTATTAGACCCCCCTCATTTAAACAGATCCCTCTGCACAGCCTCAAGTCGTGCAAAATTCAGTCCAGAGTGATGTTCCTAGGCCAAAATAAAAAGGAAAAGACAAAGCTGCAGGATCGATTTGCTGATGACGCCAGCCTAGCCACAGGGCAAAGGGCGAGGTTGCTACCATCAAAAACAGTGGTGGGGACTCTTCCAAAATGAAAACCATGTCAGCAAATGCAGCAAGTGCAATCGCTCAATGTTACATGGGAAATCACGACCTTTGCAAAAAGTGGTCACCAATTTGTAGGGGTGGTAAATATAAATTCGATGCCCGTGGCAAACTCAAATCGTCAACTTGTGACGAACTCTTCTCAGAATACTAAGCAAGAGACTTAGCCACGAAGCCATAGACAAAACTAAATATGGCACCAGTACTCAGAAAGCTGAATCAATGAATCATGCCTTTGCTGTAAACAATCCAAAAGGAACACTAACCTTCTCAAGAAATGGATCTTGTAGGGATCACAGCGCAGTGCACTTGGTAAATAAAGGACGCGCCAATTCTATAGTCCGAAAGTGTAGAGCTGCCGGTTGCCCAATAACTGGTGGCTCGCCAGCTGCCAAAGTCCTTGCTGAAATGGATAAGAAACAGGAGTATCCGAGTCCTGCCAAACGTGCAGAAAGCTAGCAATACAAATCACGCAGGGCTCAACCGCGGTTCACAAAGGTTCCATCTGTACTATACCATGCAGCCACTTTACAAACGTGGCCAACTAGATCCCAAGCCAAACGATGATTTGAAGTGCGACACAAACATTGACTGCCTCCTCATCCGCAGTGAACATAATTACTGCAAACGTTTTCCCCCAAAGTAAGTTATTGCAACAGTGACTAATTTTTTGAATGTCAACAGCACCATAAATCGAGTTCGGCCATTTTGCGCTGTGTTTTCAAAATTCTTACCTTGGACACGCCACACATTGTCCATGCTATTCAAACTAAGTCAAGTCCACACGACATATTCGCCACCAATCGAAAACTAGACTTCAATGATTTTTAACTGACTGAATAAAAAGATATGTATTTCCTGTGTACAATTTCAATAATACCGTAAAAGAATACCCCAAAGAAGACAGAAAATAACAAGCAGTGACTGAGGTAAAAGACTCTATGTTTACAATTTTCCAACAGTACAGCCAAGTACATGCTTACTCCATTGTGATGTTTTTGCAATAAAACCTCACGCAAACTCAGAGGTACAGAGTGTCAAGGAATCTGTTTTCCTGCCTATTTCATCTTAATTATGTTCATTTCAGCTTAGTTGAGAAAGACAGCTACAGAGGGGAAATGTTTACATCCCAGTCAGAACAACATGGCCGCCATCATTTTCAAGCTCATGGCTCTCAGGACTCTCTAATGTAGAAAATTTTGAGTGTGTAACTTTTTATTAATGATGAGATCGGCGGACATATTTTGGGGCGTTTTACAAATAAATTCCCATAGACAGCATATTTTGGGCCTTTTTGCAAGGGTGTACCCTTATAGACCTGTTCCACTAATAAATTCATAATTATGCACGCATAACGGTGCACAAATGGCCTTGGTTGCACTGAAAAGGTACAGGGGTTCGACTTTGATCATCATTTTCTCTCAGGTTTTCTGACTTTGTTCATTTTTTTCTTCAGAGAATCCCATTAAATCGTGTTGGCTATTAGTTTCCAATTTAAGTGGAATTTTTAGTGCTCTGTAAAAAGACTTTATAATCGTGATTTTTCCTTTGCGCACGAGATCGCCATTTCTTAGGATGGCCCCTTCCATCATAAGTAGTATAAATTACATTGTTAGTGTTCTGTGCGTATACGTGCATCAATTTACTGGTAAAAAGGTTTATAATTCGCCTGATCTTGGTAGCCAAGTGTGGATTGGTTGGGAGTACTCCCAACTTGAAATTCTCCGCCTCAGGTTCGAATCCTCTACAACTCTATTTTTTTTTACTTGTAAATAATAAATGAGAAAGCAACATTCTCACCGTGAAGTTTGGTTTGTGAGGTCAAAAACCATGCCTTAAATATACATGTAACAGGCCAATCACAAGACAGGAAGCAAAAAGCGAGGAAAGAATCGCTACGCCAACCTGCTCCCCCTCATCTACCAGTTGCATAAATCTTAAGTGGAGATTTATATGGCAGAGGCTGTAGTTGCCAGGAATCAGCAGGAATCGTAAGGTTTCCTGAAAAGTGGCTGTTGCCTGGCTAGTTGTAAAGTTCCAGCGCGGGAAGCCATAGGAGTATTCAAGTTCCGTTATTTTGTTAATCGAACGTCACGCTTCATTGACATTATTGATTTTAATGAGGTCTAATTTGTAACAGCAAATAAATTACGTTCTTAGGGGTGGCCCAAACAGTCATCCTCGCTTCAGATTTTCACACTTTTCACACAGGGTGCTTCAATTGTTATTGTACCATTTACCTTGCTGCTCGGTGTGCGATATAGTTCTTGTACTGTTGCAGACTAACCAACACAAGTGAAGGTCGAAACCGTACGAACCGGACCCTGCACTCAGACGTACTCAGTGCATGTAGTGTGCATTATGAACACGGACGTATAGGCCTATTAAAAAAAACTTGGACTTGCAACGCCTTTGTATGAAACTTCAGGCAACCAGCGGCCATTTTACCGAGCCGAATACAAATGCGCGGGTTGGCTTGCTTCTATTGACGCCACTGGGATCGGGAAGGAGAACAAAGGCGGGCATTGCCGGGCAAGCTTTGTATTCGGCTCGGTACTAATGCCACTAGTGGATTGAGAGACCTCTAGAGCTGATTGAGGACATTGGGAGTCCCCATATACTGTACGTCCGGGATTATGAACAGGGATTTACACCGCAATGGAAGGATGTATTTATGAATAGGGCCTACTTATAGGTGGTAGACTGTATTGAATGCGGGCTGATGTATCATTCGGCTGTAAACTTAATTATATTAGAATATGGCAGTTGATCATTGCAGGCCTTTCATTCGTAAAGAGGTCACCACCGGCGGTAGCCATACACCCTATGGAGTTTAGGGTTTAAAGAGTACCTCTAAGGAAAACATCTTTTCTCTGATTTTGTCTGTTCAAATAAACATGGAAGCATCCAAATCGAACGCAGTGTCATTTGTCTTCAGAGCTCAACGATAACAAGTTAAAAAGGTTTTTTTTTCTGTTCATGCCAAGATGCGAATTTTGAATGTAGATTGCGTCATTCGGAGAAAACAGCGAAAACGAGGGAAACCCTAGCCCTCTGTTCGTAGGTACCCGTTGTTTGGCATGCACAGGGACTTTACCAATTACGAACACAAGGCGGGGATTCCTCTCGTTTTCTCTGTGTTCTCCGATTGACGCATAGACATTCAGAATTTGCATCTTGACATGAACAAAAGCATGTTATAGTTGAACTCTGAAGACAAAGGACGCTGCGTTCGATTTGGATGCTTCCATATTTATTTGAACAGATAAAATCAGAGAAAACATGTTTACCTTAGGGGTACTATTTACTAGGTACAATGGCGAGGCAGCCAACGCTCGCCTTTGTATTTGACACATTGAAACGGCCGCCCGTGGCTTCATCGGTGCAAAGCATTTTGCGAGTCCAAAGTTTTATGACGTCCCTGGTTGTGTGCCAAGGAAAGAAAAAATGCGTCGTCAGCCCACTAGGCACGCAACAGGTCACCAGAAGCCTGACTCGTCCATGAAGTATGAGCCCTCGGCCTCAGCCGAACTGTGGAAGTCTTCATTCAAAACGTCGATGTACACGTACATCTATACTGTATATGTTTTTCGTGTTTGCTCAGGTGGCGATACGTCGCTAAGAAATTAGTTTGACGTTTAGCTCGTCAAACTTCACAGCTCCCTTTCTCAACGTGGCACGGTATTGGAACTTCAGTAGGGCAGGGCCTAGAGGATGGTTTTCTCACAAATGAGGAAAGTCGTGAATTCTTGGAGCATCACAATGATCGTCGCATTCTACTTTGCAATCGTTTGGAACCGAAAGAGGAAGATCGATAGGTCTGTCCCCTGCAAGCCTTGAAAAGTTTCCAACAATAAGCTTTTCTATTCACCGTGATGCATCATGAACAAGGAGGGCTTTCTGAACAAATCCCCTTGGATGGAGCCAAAGCAAAACAATAAAGAAAAAGATTAATCGGAAAACAGCAAGTTAATCGGATTAGTGGGACACGAGTCGTCATAATCAGAGAAAACTACTTTCACCATATAGGCCTGTTGAAGAAGATTACGCATAAGCTCTTGCTCAACATGTACAAGCAAATGGGGTTGGCCTTTATTCATTTTATTTATATTTATTTAAATCTTTTCAGGGTAACTATTCTAACACAAGGCTCACTGTTTAAGGGCCCTCATTTGAAACCAACGTCAACTAAAAAGTGAGAAAATACCGAATAGATTTCCCCAATATATACTGGGACTGTTTACGCTGCATGAGAAAAGACAAACTGCGCAATTAGTTTACAGGAAGATTACTGGCCGCCGAGTTAATAGAGATTTGAGTGATTTTTCTGAGACATCGCAGAAAATGTGCTCTATGAAGAACACAAGTCAGTCAGCGATCTCCGATATATGCCACAGAGTCCCGCTCAGAAAAAGTCGACTATTTGCAAACTCAAGCAAAAAATCGCGTCACTGCATGCCACTAGTTTTTCATCGCCGCCGCTATGGCTGGGTTCGACTCGTCTTTGTAAATTGGAAGTTACTCTCCACGTGTACTGTCAGATATGATGAGGACCAGGGTTGAAGCTTCGCAGGTCGGATCTCTTATGCGTCTTAGATCCATATACATGTACATGTACTAGTATCAAGCCGCGCACTGCAGAGGACTAGCATGTGAAATGCAATCCACAGCTACCGCCTCCGAAAACACCTCTGCCAACTCGTTTTCCCATGCTTGACGGTGAATAATCAGGCAGTCTTTTCTTTGACCCATTTTGTCCGAATGCCAACATTTGTTCTGAAAAAAAGCATTGGTCCAGATCGCTCCCAGAAAGTCTCTCAAAGATATTGTTGGTGGAAACAAGATAGCGTCTTCTAAACGGTGGCTAAAATCAACAATAAAGACGCCGGACGGGGGGTCACACGCTTATTTCTGCCATGCGCCGCTAACGCTGCCCACCGGGTACATGGACCACCACCTTGAGAGAAGGCTATATACCTGTACACAATTATGCATATTAGCACTCTAACATCGGACCATATCCTCACCCCCTGACCTTGTCTCTACGCAGAGTGACCGACTACAAAGGAGCACGTCATGCGCGTTTTGTGTGTGAGGCCAAAGCACAAGTAATGTGGAACGCCACATGTACCAAAATACGATGTTACTCTGTGAAGTGGTTTGATCGTGTCCTCAATCTATAATGTGATTTTATCAAACCATTCTGTGATGTTGTCAATCCATCGTGAAGTTGTTAATCCATTATGTGAAGTTTTCAATCCATTATGTAAAATCTTCAATTCATTATTTGAAGTTGTCAAATCATTCTGTGAAGTTCTCAATCCATTTTGTGACGTTCTCAATGCATCACGCGGAGAGCTATCTCTTTAGATAACCCATGTTGAGTTATGTGAAGTAGTCAATACATTACGTGAAGTTGTCAGCGAATTATGTGGTGTAGTCAAAGAATTCTAAGTCGTGTGGTCAGTTCCGAGCGATCCCGTTTTATTGTTGGTGTCAAATTGCGAGATGTTACGTGTGGGATATGGTTTCTAAGTTTGGCCAGTGCGCGTTGTAGTAACTTTAGTTCTGAGTTAGTTGTCATGTGGTGTCTCGACCATCATGGAGCCCATCTTGAACAGTTTGGATTTGTCACACCTATTACCGGAGTTTTTTAGGAAAAACGTAAGTGACTTCAATATTGATTGCTAATAATTATTTTAAAAGTAATGAAACACAATGTGCTAAACAACATGTATAAGGCCTAGTGTTAAACACCTAATGCGCAGCGCCAGTTTAGAGGAGCTGCATAGACTACTTTTATATTCGCCTCATTCCGCAGGTATATCAAAATTAGTATGACGTGTCTCCATAAAGACTAATGAAAGCCATGTTTGATTCAATATTTCGTTCTTTATTCAGAACATCTTCAGGAATGAAGATGTTCTGAATAAAGAACGAAATATTGAATCAAACATGGCTTTCATTAGTCTTTATGGAGTCTGCATAATATTGAGTTATCTGAATATTATCAGTGGATCACCTACTAGTATGACGTATTATACAATTTTCTGTGGGCAATGGAAATTACATAATAAAATCAATGTCATATCAATTATTTCCAGATCACGACAGAGGCAGTACCGCTCCTAACTAACGATCGGTTGACCCGGACTAATAAGGCGCTTGGGAGAGCAAGCTGTCCTGAAAGCCAGATGCTCTCAACACGCCTCTACATCATCTGTGGCTGTAGCAGGTAATATACACTGGACAGCAAAAGAAACTTGCCACTTCTGCCACACATAAAAAATCATTCCATAGAAATAAACAATTTTTGTATACAGGTATGCTGCAATACCCCTTACCAATCACATGCCCAAAGCAAGTGGTTGAGAACTTGAGGACTTCATATAATGGATTGAGAACGTCACAAAATGGTTTGACAACATCACATAATGGTTCGACAACATCACATAATGGTTCGACAACATCACATAATGGTTCCACAACATCACATAATGGTTCGACAACATCACATAATGAAGTGAGAACTTCACACAATGAATTGACGACATCACATAATGGATTGACAACTTCACATAATGGTTTGAAAAATATAAATTCTTTACTCCACAAACGTGAATAGGGCTTAACCGCTTCCTACTTTATTCAGGACGGTATTGAAATTAACAGCAGCAAAGAAATAGCTGAGGCGTTAAATAACTACTTTCCAATCAGCTGCCGTCCTGTAAAACCTCTTTTCATCCTTTCTTTGCCGACAAAAACTCTAAATCACTCTTTTTGACACCCCACACAAGAAGACGTCGTGGATTGTGTCAACCAGCTCCCTTCAGGAAAGGCGCCTGGATATGATGATTTAAATCCATTTGTTATCAAACAGGCAAAGTATTCATTAACCCAGCCCCTGGCAGATATATTCAATTAGTGTTTGACTTCTGGAGTATTTCCCGATAGTTTAAAAATAGCCAAAAGAGCACCGATCTATAAAGAAAGGATGTAAGCGTGACCATAGGCCCATTTCAGTTTTGTTTTCCTTTTTAAAATTATTTGAAAACGTATTTATCAAAAACTGATATCTTTCATCAATAAACACAAGATTCTCTCCGAGTCACAATTTGGATTTAGAGAAAAACTCTCTACTGAACTGGCGATATCATATGTTACTTACCAAATAACAGCGGTATTGATCGTAACAGTTTTTCTATAGGTGTTTTTCTGGATTTATCTAAAGCTTTTGAAACCGTAAATCACGATATTTTAATCAGTAAATTAGAGCTTTATGGTGTGCGAGGAACAGTACTGGACCTTTTGAAAAGTTATTTATATAACAGACAACAGTATGTATCATTTAATTCTGTAAATTCTACCAATGGAGTCATTACGTGTGGGGTACGGCAAGGATCTCTGATGGGCCCTTTACTCCTTATTCTCTATATCAACGACATATGTAATACCTCAGATTGTATGACATTCTCTTTATTTGCAGATGATACAAGTTTGTTGTATTCTTACACAAATGTAAATGAAGCTATTCAGAACCTAAATCTAAACGGCTCCTAGCTAACAAATTATGTATCAATGCCCTGAAACCACATGATATTATTTTTGTACCAGTTAACACAAGTACCCGCAGACTATTCCACTTTTATTGAATGATACAATATTAAGGCAGGTTAAAAGTACTAAATTTTTGGGTATAATTATTGATGAAAACCTTACATGGAAATATCATATTGATGGACTACAGAAGGAAAATACCCAAGAATAGGCTATTGGTATTATGAGTCGTCTTAAATATTATCTTCCGAGTAAGATTTTATTAACATTGTATAATTCCTTCATATTACCATATTTAAATTTTTCCATTTTGATTGGGGGCCGCATGACATCTAAATGTAACAAATTATTTACTTTACAAAAACGAGCAGTCCGCATCATCATTTTGCTGGCTATCGTGATCATTCTGCTCCGTTATTTGCTAAATTAAACCTGTTGCAATGTAACCATTTATACCAACTTAATCAGGGAAAATTCTTGTACAAACTTATGCACAATTTACTCTCTTCCAGTTTTAATTCTTGTTTTACTTTAGCATCTAACATCCATAATTATAATACTCGTAGCAGTATGAAGGGAAACTTGTTTGTCGAATTTAACAGAAAGTCATTGGCCAAGAACGATATTATTCATCAAGGTACTCATCAGGTATATACAGATTACCTTCTTTATTTGTGTTTGCTAGAAAACTAAGAACTCGGTTGCTGGGCTCATAGTCCTAAATCATATTTATTTGTGCTCTATTAATGTGATATTGCCTCACACTTGTTTTTGTTTTGTCCTGTTCGTCATTTGTCGGTCCTAGTAGGTTAGATTGCTTAGTTTTCTTTGTCTCTCCATAGGTTGGGATACAAACGCGTTCTTGCTTGACCTTAGACCTAAATGTTGTCATCTAATTTATCAAATGTAAACTGATACATTATGTAATGTTGCTCAAGTTAATGGCCATGTTCTCAGTACTTACGTAATGTGAATCATGTTTGCTTATTGTAAAGAATGACAGCATCGAAATTAATGTTTTATGTTAATGTTTTTTGTTTAACAATTTCACATACTGGATTGACAATTTCACATAATAGACTGACAACCTCACATAATGGACTGACAACTTCGCATAATGGTTTGACAACATCACTTAATAGATCGAGGACACGATTAAACTACTTTCACAGAGTAACATCATATTTTGGTACGTTTGGCGTTCCATACTAGCATGACTAGACTATGACCATTATATAGCTCCATGCTATGAGTAACAAGATGTCGAAATTCACTCTCGTTATCTTGCTGTGCCTTTTTGCAAACAAATTGGTCTTGTCTCAAGATTACGACGACAACCATGCAAAAGTATTAATTGTTGGCGCTGGTGCTGCAGGTTTGCAAGCCGCCAAAGAGTTCCATGACAAAGGCATGGACGATTTGATCATCGTCGAAGCCGCAAATTTCTACGGCGGAAGAGTCCACGACGTGACCTTTGCTGGAAAGCAGGTAGAGGCAGGAGCCAACTGGGCACAGCCTCCGGGTACTGAAATCATTGACACCGTGAAAAGACTTTCTATTGTGTACCATGAATCGGACTTTGAGTCTATCATCATTCGTAACGAGACTGGGCATGATGTCAGCGAAGAAGCAGACCCCATCTGGGAAGATATGGAGCACGCCTTGGGGAGATTAGCCGAGATCGGTGAGGAGCTAATCGACGAATGCCGCCGTGATATGTCTCTACGGGCCGCTCTTCGTGTGGCTGGCTGGAAACCCACAACACCCATCCACAAGACAATCGAATTCTTCGATTTTGATTTTGAATGGGCGGATATTCCGGCTGTAACTTCTCTGAAATCGACCACTCCTATCCAATTGATCTCTGCCACAGGTGGGAACCTTTTCGTCACCGATCAAGGTGGTTTCAAGCGCATCTTTGAGGAGATCACTCCTTGGCTCATGATGGATCCTTATAAGAATCATCTTCGCTTGAACAAAACTGTAGTGTCGATCGTCGATAAATCTAGCAATGGAGTGGAGGTGAGGTGTTCTGACGGGACTACTTACACAGGTGATTACGCCCTTGTCACGGTAAGTCTTGGGGTCCTGCAGAACGATGTGATCGACTTTCAACCGGCCCTTCCAGAATGGAAGATTGTAAAGTTCTTCCAGTTCATCATGGCATCCTTCGCAAAAATCTTCATCAAGTTCCCTACTCAGTTCTGGGACAACGAGGAGTGGATTCTCCACGCTAGCGAGCGTCGGGGATACTTCCCTGCCTTTTCTAACCTGAACGCCCCTGGACTGTTCCCGGCGGGTACTAACATCCTCGTTGGCTTCGTGACTGGAGACGAGGCCCGTCGTATCCAGAACCAACCACTAGCGGAGACAAAAGCTGAAGTCGAGGCGGTAATGCGCAACATGTATCCCGATGCAACTGTTCCCGAGGCTACGGATATCTATGTCACTGACTGGGACACCAACCCGCTTTTCCACGGCGCCTATTCCAACTGGCCGGTTGAGGTTTCCACCGAGGGGTTTGAACAGATCCAGTCTCGTGTCGGTAACATGTTCTTTGCTGGTGAGCACACAGACCCAATGTTCAACGGATACATCATTGGGGCCACTCGGAGTGGTGTACGTGAAGCCAGCAAGATTCTGAGCTGCATGAAGGGGGAGGAATGCCCAGCTTATGAACCACCCAAGTCATACTCCTGTCCTAGTAGTGGCAACATTGCTACGTTGTCATTTACTGCAGCATTAATTGCAGCATTATTCCACTCTTTTACGGCTTTGTAATCAAGTGCACATGTAATGATGGCATTTGGATTCCGACAAGCGCACTGTGATCCATTTTACTGCACTCGTCATAACCAGCATGCTTCGTAAAAATATGTTTATTTGACATAGGCTGAGGTTGTGCACTTTTCTTAAAGCCAAGCTGCATGTATTTGTCGTGGAGTATGGAGTTTAGCTACATTTGATTTGAAACCCAATTTTGGTTTATTCTTTTATTCGAAAGAATTTTACCTGAAGCTCTGTTATGCATGAAAGCAACGTTTATTTTGTCCCTGTCGCTCTCACGAGAAATTTTTTTAGGCAAAGTGCATAATTCTATGAAGCTGTTTGTCAAATGCCTGATTTCATTCTTAGCTTTAACTGGAGAACAATTACTATCGGATTTGTGGACCTCTCCGTGAGGATACGTCCAATGCTAATTGCCATTTTTCAAGGACTTGTTTAAAGGATCCATGAAATGATTTTTTCTGAGAATCAGTGTTTGATTGTTTGTGTATCTCTATAATTTTCTTCCTTGTATGAAGAGTGTTTGACACTTTTTTAGAGTTACGTGAACTAAAGGATGCACTTTTTAAACATTCAAAATTGACCAAGCATTTCTGGATGAGTGAGGGTGCTTTTGCTGTGATGTTAATTCAGTTCAGGTTGCCTGTTTTCATTTTCAAATTGTGAACTCCAAATTTGCTGTCTGGGAACATTTCTGTGAGAAGGATGCTTGCTGACTTGCCACATGCTTTCAAAGCAATAAATTCTCGAAGAAAATGAAATCTACCACAGCGGTGTTAAAAAAAAATCTACAAATTTTCTGTGCACAAATTGGTGCAACATTGAGATTCAGTGCCATGGATGACATCATAGTTCTGCTCATGAATATGCAAATGTCATTACCTGTGGCATAAAAACCTGTAAAGTTCCAAAATATGGGTTAAAATTGCCAAAAAATGAATCCCAAAGATGCAATTCCAAGGTTTTTTATTATTATAAAATATTTCATGGTTCCTTTAAGCGCATGAGCACATTTTGGCCTCCAAAGATGGCGCCTTGGGGCGTCAAGCCAATGATCTGGATGCACAATTTAATCGGTGTACATGACAGAGATCAGTGCTCTATCCAGTGTTACATGTACTTAACCGCCTTCAGGCGTTGACATGACTTTGCCGGTGAAGTGTGTCAGTTTCGGATGATTATGGGCGTTTCACAATGTCGACCAATGCGCGTTTGGAAAGGGTCCACATATTTGGCGCATTGTGATTGGCTAACTCGTTGCAAACTCTTTCAAGTGTGCTATTGTGAATCGCCCGCATTACATGTACAAAGGGCCGTCATCGAACGCGTAGACGGATTTCTAGCCACGCTCCATAGTTTTGTTTTGACTTTTGAAGCCTCTAGACCAAGCTGTAGTTACCACTTGTGGTTGTAGATGCTTTATTTCGTACTTTTTAGTCGTTTACGTGTACCAAACTTTCGATCTATATCGTTTTAGCTTATATCACAACGCGATGCATTGAGGCAATTGTAGAGAATGAATTTCACCACAAATCTGACTCTTTTATGCACCTTATATGTATTTCCATCTCTCTTTAATGCAGCAAAATCCCCTGGTAACATTTATCAGACTGTTAAATGTAGTTATTTTGTGTGCATTTGACAATTTTTTTTTGGGGGGGGGCTCCGCTAAAAGATTCTAATGACGAGCATATCATGGAGCTATGACTAACCCCAAAGCCCGAACTGTCAAGGGGATGCCATATTCTTTCTGATGCTGTACATAACCGACAAAAAATAATCAGCAAAAAAGCAACTGATTTCAGATTGTGGGTAATAAATGCATGCTGTGTGCAGTGAAAGCCTGAAAGATTTAGTTTAACTCTTGAAATTTACTTTTGAGCTCAGTCAGATTTGTTTGTCTTGGAAGGATGTATTACATGTAATTTAGAGACTTTCATAACAAATTTGCAAAATATAGGTTTTCCCAGCCAATTTCAAGTTTTCATTTAATTCAGCGCCTAGGAAATTCAGTTTTAAATAAAATGAAATGACCGCTCCGGTTGTAATTTAACAACAGAAAACAACGGTTCAATTTCACTATCAAAATATTCTGTTCGTCTATGTGAAAGATTAAAATTCAAACTAGCGCATCGGCCATTCGGTCTCGTAGGGACCAGCATAGAGCGGTTGCTTGGACATTCATTTTTATGGGCAGACATTTATCAAGTTGTTTCAAGTAGCTTTTGAGGTATTCTTGCGTGTCACCATTTTTGTAAAGGTAATATAGGAGGAATTACCCAAGAAAACGGTTCAGTCACTACTGAACACAATTATCTTGCACCTCAAGAGATCAATGGATGAAGCACCTATAAGTTAAATGAATAACTTACAAAGGCAGAGCAAAGTGAACAGTAAACAAAGTGAATAAGGAAAGGATAAATCTGCCAACATCAGGATTTTCCCGAAGATCTGTTCCTTTTGAAGCTACATGTATATTTTAAAGGTCAATAGAATATCGCCAAAATCTATACAATTTCCCCAAAGTTCACTAGTGATTAAATGTGCTAGCACCCTTCCCGAGATAAATGATGGAAAGGACAGTTCCTCAGCCCTTTCCCGTCATTATTTCAGTGATATTCTATGTATAATATTTCAAATTTTTAAGTTTCTCAAATGAAAACAGAGATATTCGGTGATTTACAAATATAACTACTTAAAACAGGTAAGTCGTCACCGACACCACGAACTGACACCCACGTGGGTAGAAAGGACACCCAGGCTCGTAAACACACGCACCGCAGAAAATGCTTTAAAAAGTTTGACATGAATTTGATCCATCCATATAGTTGTTAAATCGCCCAAAAAAAGAAAAGTCGTTTTAACTGGTGAAATTAAGATCGGTGTCAGTTTGTGAAGACGAAAATGACTTAGTTCTCTAAAATGTGCACAAATGAGATCACCGCGCGCACGGAGTGAGTGTCAGTTTATGGTTTTGGTTACGAAGTGTTAATAGATGATTGCATGCCTTTGAATACATTAAACAAAAAGGCGCGGCTATATGGATGATATGCATCACCATTAGCTACCGGTAACTCGAATGATTCAAGTGTCAAAAGATGCCAAAAAGCTGCCTAGGAATGCCACAAACGATGCAAGGAATAACCCAAAACGAATCGAACGCACAACAACGAAAGCGATAATTAATGTTAGTTGTCTTAAAACTGAATTTCAATGTCCTAAATGAAACCGACACTCACGTTTGATCAGAAGTGTAAAATCCACACAAAATTGAATGGCCTAGCGTGAAAATGATTACGAAAATTGCAAAATTGAACAGAAACCCCATGGTTACTAAATGAAAATGAGGTTTATTTCAGAGTTTGTCATGTCGGCATTCCTGCCTACCATGGCTCAGTATTGTTTTCACAAGGTGTACTTTAAGTAATTGTCACGGCATGAAGGTCTTAAGTAAATAACAGTTTCCAAGTTAACCTCTCGTCTGTGATGTAATTACAGGATACTTTCTGACAATTTTGTTTCTTTGTTCATTTTGGGACCACTTGAGATTTTTGGACCGCTCGAGAAAAATCGGAAATCGTGTTGTTGTGAACTTGCCTTTTGAACAGGTAGGTAAAAATGTCATTTTCGGTAAATCAAGCATACTTCGAGCGCGCTCAGAAACTTCAATTGATCCTTTAACAGCGGTTATAGCCAGAACAAATTCCTTTGACCGATTGGATAAAAAAATAGACCACCTCGGTTAAGTTATCTCAAGATAAACCCCAAATCAACCGAAAAACCCAAATAAAATAGTTGGGACATTAACGTGGTGCATAATTGCTGCCGAGTCAGATTGCCCGCTGTGACCAAGATGGGTGATATTTGCCCACTGTGTAACTGTTGCGTGGGTGAATTGCTGCTCGAGCTATACTTTTTTGTTTTCTCACACGACTTGTTCAGAAGAATAATAATTAATATTAATCTTAATAATAATAATTAAAGGTCCTATTCGAGCCAGATTTCCTATTTTTTCTGGTTCCGTTCAGTTTCAGATCAGCTTTGGGTTATATCTGTAATGCTTGGGTCAGTCTGACCTGTTCTATAGCTGATTTAATGCAAAGCTTTAATTCACAGCAATATGCTTCAACAAGAGGTTACCACCGTTTGTAGACTAGCCAAGTGCAGTTCCCACCAAAGGAGCCTCCAAATTTGCCCTCCCTTGACCCATCTCGAGGGTCATTGATATTGACAGCTAAATTTTATCCTCGTGGAAACATATTTTTAACAAACTATGTAGACCTAAAACCCGCGAACTTCATTACCACAAAGCGCTTCAGTATCAGAGAAACGACGATACAAACTGTGATTTTGGCTCTTATTGCCCATTTAACTGAAGCATGAACTACTGTATAATGTGCGACAGCCAAGTTGAAAAGTGGAAACTTCTAGGCAACTTGAACGCTTGGTGGCGCCCCACAGAGGGTGTAGTCCACTAAAAATTCAAGCCCCCTGAAAATCCATTGCTTTAATTGCACCTATGGGCCCCAAACTGGACAAAAAGTGGGTCCGGAGCAACGGAGGCTCCTTTGGTCGGAACTGAACTCCGCTAGTTCTGCGACTGGGAAATGCACCACCAACAAAATGAACTATCCCGACCAACAGTGGTTTTTTTCAGCCGATGAGGGGGTGCTTCTGCTCAAGTCAGACAGAGCTACATAGGAGACTAGGCCCTATAATCTAAATATCAAACTTGTTTCAGCCGAACTGAAAACTAGGTTGTGAAATGATTGCAGCAATGCGAATTATTAGTCTCCCACCAGCTCAGCTAACCAAAAATCTTCCCTAAACTGCTGTTTTTTCCCAAATACTTCTGTTGTATTCTTTTCATTTCAACTGTTCGCAGGAGTGTTTACTGGCGGTGCCTTGCTGACTATACACGTACATTTCACAATTGTTGACCGCTGTGGTGTGGCATAGCGCCCCGAGGCGAAACAAATGTTTTGTCATACCTCTGTCTTAAGGAATTTATCCAAAGAAACAAGCTCTGAATTTCAGAAGACTGTACATTATATAAACAGACGTAAAGGATGTCGTCTCCACTTGCACTGTTCCCTCACTTCCTGTAATTGCGTAAATTTTAATGTGAAACCAGTGAGTGGGTACGTACGTGCCAGTGAGTACGTGTAGTCTGGTTAGCGGTCCCCGCATTACCTTATACGCTGCGGGGACAGGAACGAGTCTGTCATACGAGCGTGATCATTGGTCGAATTCCCTGGTTTCCAAAACGTATAATGGGTACCACTCAAAAACTGACTAAATGCGTTCGCTCCCGGTGCCCTAGTGGGTGCACCGCAGCAAGTAAATTCCCATAGACAACAGTAATAAATCCTCACACGTCACAAATATTATGACTCCTGCACAACTCTCACAGGTGTTCAGGCTGCACAGAAAAGTGGTGTTCGACGTGTCCTCTTTCATTTCCCTTTCAATTTTAGTGGGTAGACCAATGAATTTCTGAGAAATACTCACCCAAAGCAGACTACCCCTAAAATGAAGGAAACTGCACTCTTGAAAGTACATACCTCTGCAAAATGGCTAAAATAGTGCCACTTTCGAACCCGATTGCATCCAAATTGCTCAGAATTGGAAGCCCTGAGTACGGCCCAGAGGTTCATTGTCATAATTCCTCAGTTCCCTGGCTCTCAGGACCCTCTAATATAGATTATTTTGAGTGTATATGAATGAGTGTTATGAATGAGCTTGGTGGACATATTTCGGGCCTATATACGCGGGTGCACCCTTTAGCACCGCTTAATTTAGAGTTAGCGCATGCGCACTTGATCAATTTACTGTGGGTTTCGAGGCAGGCGACGTTGGATGTAAATCCAACACTTCTTTCCGCGGATGGAGGCCCTTATTTATTTCTAACAAAATACAAACAAAGTTCCCCGAGATAACCAGATAACTAAAAAACATTAAATCACCGTATTATTATGGACCCAGTTGCACAAAATTTGAAACAAATTCTGAAAAAATAAATAATATAAAAACATTAAATACGATCAAGTTTGAAAGAAAATACGTCCACAGTCTTTCCCATTTTAGAACAACTTCTCCAGTTTATCCAAACAAACGAAATACAGTGCCGTGTGTATTAAGACAAGATAAAAACATCGGTAGTATTATACTACTTTTCAAGTTATTGCGAATTGAACATTTTGAACGAGAATCAATCCGTAGTAGTGCATGTACAGTACACGTTTATGTAAGTTGATGGAGTACATGGACGTTCACATGTACACACATAAATCATGGCCGACGGCAGTGTTGTATCCAAGACCTTGATGTCTGGGAAAAGACCGAGATCGCGAAAAAAAAAGATCTCGAGACGGTCTCGAGACCGAGACTAGGTCTCGAGACCTACAACACCGGTTGACAGAGAGCCAAAACTCGAAATTGATTCAACTAATAAAGGACAATTCGCAGTAGCTTAAACACAACATGGTAACCTTTTTCAAACACTCTTTCAATTATTAGGATATGGAGCATATGTGGAAAAACTGGAGAACAATTCAAATTTTCGAGTTTAAAATATCCTTTTTTACGTTTGGAAATGTAACGTACACAGACATGCTTCACTCCATTTCCTCCCAAATGTCACTTATGATTAACAAGAAACACATCACAAAATGAAATCTGAAGCCTGATTATATTTCTCTGGTATAAATTCAGCAAACTTTTACACAATGTGGAAGATCTCCGCAGATGGATTTTGATATAGTCGTTTGCTGACTGGAGTCACCATTTTAACAAGCTATAGTTACAGAGAGTGACCACGACTTCGCCGAATTTTAGCTCATAAGCACAAACCAAGTGGACTGGTTAACATACGTGTAAAGGAGCGGAAATGTTTGTTCTCGAACTTCCCGAAGTGTACGTATTGTACATACACGTGCTACGTATATGCAGTGTAATTCATACAAACAAATTTTATTCATTATTAGGAGAAGTGTGTGTAGTTTTTTGTTGTAGGTCTACTACGATTTGATACCGTACAAAAGGCCTTACGGGATGTTGGTCGTATATCATCCAAAGTAGAAAAACGTACTATAACAGATACGATAAGAATACAATTACATGCAGGGCAGAGATAAATTTACAGTACGTAAATTCAAGATTGAACTTAATAATAACGTAGGAATAAAGCGGAACGGATTACACGGCATTTGCGGTCGTGCTGCCCATGTTGGACACAATATAAGTAAGTAAAAACTTTGACGGATTTTTTACCAAAACTGTAAGCAACGGACAAATCTTCGACATATTTAAAACCAATCGCTAGGTTGTTTGAATCGACATGGTGTGACAAAAACTAACCTGGGAACTCATGGGGTCAATGGACAGTAGACGGATTTTACTGTATACATTTTATTACGTTGCCAATCAACGTTTGAGACTACAAACATGGCGCAATAAAAGTCTCTCTGTGTTGACGGGGGTACGTCAATCTGATCAAAGGGAATTAATGTTAACGCAGTTGATTTATAAAAGCTATAAACTTTATTTCGCAAGAAGGCCTCCCTTCCAAACATTTAATGATACGCTTGCACATACAGGCATGAAACAGTTTTCCTTTAGGCTTTACATCTGTTGTATAATGAGTACGACACGAAGCGGGAATGAAGTACAAGTAAGGTTTGAAAGTCGGGCTGTTCGTTACGCTAACTTGAAGTTTTGCAATAAATTCGACAAGCTGAAGGCCTATTACCATGTTGTTCGATATAACATGAACGTAACTTCTTCGCGTTCGTAATTAGACAGCTATTTTAAAAAGAACAGAGAAAGGTTCGTCATTAACATCAACGGTTTGTGATTAGGAGATGAGCACAGCTTAGGTATCTGCTGGCCGCTGCGTAACAGGATACACCTGTGCCCTGTGCCTTTGTACAGAAGCCGCATCAAAATTCTAACCGAAAGAGATGAATTATATTCATACAAGTGCAACGGAAAAAAACTTGCAATGACTGTCTAAAAGAAGAATACAAATAATAAGAATGATATTAAATCATTCAAAGTTTCAAAAGAAGTAGAAAATAATACATAAATAAATTTAAACAGAAATTGAACAGTATGTCAATCGAGTATAACTGCTTGTTTTTAAATGTCTAAACAAATTGGCTCCTATGTATTTGACAAATCTGTTTATGCCATTCACACAGATTCGTGACACAAGATACTCAGTTAACAAGACACTTAAAGTCCCTTTAGCCAAAAAAAATGCTACGATCAAAGTTTTGCAAAAATATGGAACAATTTGCCAGAGCAACTCAGAAGTATAGAGTCCTTAAGGAATTCAAATCAGAACTAGGGAAAGCCATGACCAGTGCTGTGTCGTCCAAAATGCTGATCTATGGAGCTGTTAACTTGGTTGCCAATGTTCATTGGTGCCGGATCGTGTTCATTTTTTCCCATTTTTTTATTTGCGGGGTTTTCCCCCATTCCGTGATCATTGTTTAATTAATGCGTTGATAATTTAAATGTTCACATGTGTATGATATTTTAATGGTCTGTATTTTTAAACATTAATATTTGTCGTATTTGTCAATTTTACTTTTCATCGCAAGCTTCTAACTTTTTTATTAATCATCACAGGGCCTCAATGGAAACCAGTTTGTTTGAGCATACCCTGGGTGAAGAAATGGAATAAATGAATAAATAAATTATGTGATTCGTGTTAACACGTTCAAATTTCCCTCATTAATGCAATTTTGTGTCTTTTAGTTTGCAATTTATCACATTTTATGACTGTATATTTTCTGTGCATATACTGATCCTTTCTTCAATTCACTTTATTTGTTGATGGGCCTTATTTCATTTTACATGAATCGTAAAAATACAACCCCCGGGGACGCGATATGATTTTTTTTTTGCGTGGTTGCGGGAGCGGACTCGTCAGATGAGACCGTATCATTTCTCAGGGTTGCAGAGCCCTGAGTCCGTGCTAAAGGTATATAAATGCTTCTGTGGTTGTTCCCTAGCTTCTACAGCTCTTAAAAACCACCAAAAGTACATCACAGTACCGTGTGTGCCTTTTTTCTCAGGCTATCCCGATTGGGGGGGGGCTCGCCGCCCGCCAGCCAAGCCACACCACCACCACCCCCAACCAAAATAACACTTTAGGAGGCCTCCAGACAGAGTTCCAGACAGCTGTCACTGATAAGAAATATTCCACTGTCCAGGCACCGTTTTGTAAATAATCCATTAGATCGTACACAAGGGGTCACTTAACACACGGTCTTATGGGAGTTGGCTGGAGGCTGGCTACTTTTTTTCCTGGCTAGGGGAGGCCCTGGCTTTAAAATGACTAAACCAGGTTTTTCAGCATGAACAGGGGTAGGATATGATAAATAGTTGTTGCATTTGGACGAATTTTTTTTTTACATTTTACACCTTAATTAGCTCCAGTGGCCTCGCCAAAAGAGGCCACTCCCTCCACGCAGGGTTTTAATTAAAGTTAAATATTACTAATGTGGAGGTAGACATTGAGTCAGGCCTATTTATTGAAACGGGAATAAACGTGACAGGTTTCCCGCGTGGATTTTAATCTGTGTGACCCATTGTCATAACGTGTCCAGACACGTTTCTCGTGTGGAACAATCCGTTCAACATGACGCCATGCCTTAATCACGAGATCATAGTTCTCAGCCCGTCACATTACAGAATGGATTTTCTTAGCCAATCATATGTATTTACGTGACAAAATGTTTAACTATGCAAGTACGACGTCCGCAATAGAATTATACATGTTCTAAAATTGTAGCCACAGCAACAGTTTGTGTCTGACCGTCGACGTTGACACATCGCTCAGAACAGCTCCCGCTCAAGTGTACGAGTATTACACATGACGTTTCCTCTCGTGTTTTGTAAAACGGCAAATACATGTACACTGTATAATCAAGCAGTCTTTGTTTTTTCCATTTACAGATCAGACCTTAAAGCAAGAAAATTGTGGAGCAGAAAGAAGTCGCGACCAACAGAGCGTGGCAGTCGTAAAAAAGTCCTCGAGTGGAAAAGGTATCCTTTGCATCAGTACTGAGACTGATGCAACCACCTACTGTATATATTTTGTGTTAATCATAATATGCATCGTAACGGGAGACCAAGACACTATGCGCTTGAAATATTAATTCATATGTCGCTGATAGACATCAGTCTACATGTGGTTTCCTTACTTATTCTTTAGACATCCGTGCATATTTAGGATGCTTTGCATAATGATTTGGGCCATTAGCAAGTTTTAGTCTGTATTTTGGGGTATATTATTATTCATACCCTAACCCTCAACGTTTCTCGTTTCTTCACAGATGTTTACTTACAAGGTATGCGATAAGACGTTCACCAGACGGGACAATTACAACGATGCTAGCCAACATCAGTGTAACTCGTGCGGCAAAGTATTCGCTCGCCGTGACAACTACTTTCGACATTTTGAGGAGTCATCATGGTGAAGAGCAAATCGGCTTTGGAGCGACAGCAGACAACCAACCAGTCGCAGCCAAACGACAGAAAATTACCGATGCCCAACAACATCGCAGACATCACCGATCTATACCGTGTGTCCAAGGTGAAAGAGGTAGAGATGAAAAAGTTTAGCACGAAGGGGTTAGACTACACCGTCACGTTTGAAGACAACCTGGATATCCCTGACCCAACAGCCGTGTTGCAGACTCTCCATCGAGTTTTGGATAGCCTGTTTGACACATTGATGACTGGTGCAGGCTCTAAGGATCTCGTGCGCATGGTGGTCACGTGTCCCGAGCTCGACTACCCCATCCAGTTACCGTTCATCAACAAGGATCAGTTGACGGCAGAATGATTTATGTCCCGAATTGAGCAGGTGGTGCAAAGTAATGAACAATTTTCCTTGGATAGCAGTCTTCATATCAACATAACCCATGTGGCCATGCCACTTGGGGGAAAAGTTAACAAGAAACGTTACGTTCTTCCCGGATATCAGATTTTATTAGCTTCTAAAGAACATGCGAACTCCATCATCTTCAAAGGTCCACCAGCAGGCAAACAGATATGCCTGTATTTTCACGACGGGCACTATGACGTCATTACAAAAATGCCAGCCTTTGTAAACCAAAGCTATTTTTGTGTCACGTGCCTGAAAGGATTCGATCACCCCGAAGACCATCGCTGCCAAAACTCTTGCAAGCTATGTTTTCAAGCCAACTGCATGGAGAAGGAGTGGATCTACTGTCGCGACTGCAATCGCCATTTCAAAAGTCCAACCTGTTTTCAGAATCATTTGAAGAGAAACAGTCGAGGCACTTCCGTTTGCAAGACGTACTACAGGTGCAAAGATTGCGGTCAGTTCATCAGCCGGTCGCATCACAAGGACAAAGAGCACGTCTGTGGTGAAAAATACTGCACCGTATGCAGAGAGTATGTTCCACAAGATCATCTCTGTTACATGCAGCCTGTCGTGGAAAGCAGTACAGACACAACCAAAGAGGTGGGCAACAAAAAGGGAGAAGAAGAAAGGAACGAGGAAGCAACATCTTACATCTCTTTTGACTTTGAGTGCATGCAGGAAACGGGGATCCATGAACCCAATTTATGCATTGCTCACAAGGTATGCGGTGACTGCTTAGACAGAGAAGACACTATTTGTCAACGCTGCAGGAACCAAGAGCGCGTGTTTCAGGGACCAGACACTCAAAAGCAATTCTGTGAATGGTTGTTCGGGGAGGAAAATGCTGGAGCCGTAGTCCTATGTCACAACTTCAAAGGCTATGATTCTTTTTTCATTCTTCGATACTTGTATGATAATGCGGTTCTACCCAAGGTTATTCTGAACGGTGCGAAGGTCATGAGCATAAAGGTGCAAGTCAACGATAAGAGTTTATAGACTCGCTTAATTTCCTCTCCATGGCACTTTCCAAGCTATCAGGAGCGTTTGGCCTGAAAGAATTGGCAAAAGGCTACTTTCCACACTTCTTCAACACAAGAGCCAATCAAGAGAAAGTTCTGTCCCACCCTCCTGACATGCGATACTATAATCCCGACGCTATGAAACCTGCCGACAGAGCGAAATTCGTATCTTGGTACAGCGACCATCAGAGAGACTCCTTTGATTTCAAGAGGGAAATCTTAAAATACTGTCATTCCGATGTCGACATTCTCCGTCGTTGCTGTCTACGCTTCAGGGCATTATTCATGGATATGACAGCGGATGAGACCTCTCCCGGCATCGACCCCTTCCAACAGTGTATTACCATTGCGTCAGCCTGCAACCTCGTGTACCGCACCAAGTACTTGAACCCAGATACCATCGGCATCATCCACCCTTCGGGGTACCGCTCAAATGACCGTCAGTCAGTCAAGGCCCTTCAGTGGCTGAAATGGACAGCCTACGAAACCGGTCATAACATTCAGTATGCGGGTAATAATGGAGAGGTGCATGTTGGGAAATACAGAGTTGACGGCTTCTACATCGATGATGGCGTAAAGACGGTCCTGGAGTTTAACGGCTGCCTCCATCATGGGCATACGTGTTTGGCTCGCGAAACCAAACATCCTTTCAACGATGGAGGAACTTCATCAGAAGACGCTAGAGAGACGCAAGTTTATCATTGATCAAGGCTACCGGTATATCGAGCAGTGGGAGTGTGATTTCGATGCCAAACTTACTTCAAATACGACTATGAGAGATTTTGTCTCAGCCTTGCAAATTGCTACTCCTCTTATCCCAAGCGATGCCTTCTGTGGAGGACGAACTAACGCAACCAGACTCTTTTACGAAGCAGAGCCGGGGTAGAAAATCAAATACGTGGATTTTACCAGTCTCTACCCCTACATCAATAAATACGGTAAATATCCCATTGGTCATCCCACCATTATCACCGAAAACTTCCGTGATATTAGGGAGTACGAGGGTCTGGTTAAGTGTAAAGTTCTTCCTCCCTCCGGAGGGTTGTACCATCCGGTCATGGCATACAAGACCTGTGGACGCCTGATGTTTCCGTTATGTGCCGCATGCAGCGAGTCATTGCAGCAGTTACCTTGTCTCCACACTGACGAATAGCGCTCTCACAGGTACATGGGTGACTACGGAGCTACAAAAAGCATTGGACAAAGGCTACAGGATTTTGAAGATCTACAAGGTCTGGCACTTTGATGAAATTTCTATGTACGACCCGGACACAAAGGAAGGAGGGCTGTTCGCTTCGTACGCCAATGCATTTTTAAAGATGAAGCAAGAAGCCAGTGATTGGCCAGCATGGTGTCAAACTGATGAACTAAAGCACAAGTACATCAAGAGTTACTTTGACAGAGAAGGCATCCAGCTAGATTGGAATAACATTCAGAAAAACCCCGGCCTCAGGGCACTGGCTAAACTCATGTTGAATAGTTTTTGGGGAAAATTTGGTCAACGCCCTAACATGGCAAAAACACACATTACCGATCCTTCGGAATGTTTTGAGATGATGACGAGAGACGATGTCGAGGTGAACAACGCACACTTCGTCTCGGAGGAGATGGTTGAAGTCCAGTGGCAGAATACCGAAGACTTCGTCGAGCCTTCTGGCCGTACAAACGTGGTCATCGCAGCCTACACAACAGCACAGGCTAGGCTCAAACTTTACGAGCTCTTAGAATCCCTTGATCGTAGGGTATTGTAGTATGACACCGATAGTGTGATATACGTCAGCAAAGAGGGAGAGTGGGAACCCGACATTGGGGATTATTTGGGTGAGCTCACAAACGAAATTGATTCTGACAACCATATTTCGTCATTCGTGTCGGGCGGTCCGAAAAACTACGCTTATAAATTGGCTAAGCCGGATAAAAGCGGAAACACAACATTCTGCAAAGTCCGCGGTATAACGCTGAATTATCGTAACCAGTCAATCGTGAACTTCGACAGAATGTTTCAAATGGTCCACAGTATCGGTCCGTCTAAAGTACAAGTCGTTGACCCGTATAAGATATCAAGAAATAAGAAAACGATGAACATCGAAACAAAAGAAGAAAAGAAATTTTATCAGGTAGTTTACAGTAAACGGGTCCAAGTCAAAAACTGTGACACTCTACCCTATGGTTACTAACAACGTACAATCGGTGTTTTTACGTCATGAATTGTGGAGGATGAAAAATGTCAATGCTTCTGTAAATAAAATAAAAATTTCATATATCCCCCAATGTAAAATGAAGTTTTCCTATCAATATTCTAACTACGAGTTTACTCACTAAACTGTTTGGGTAATTGGAACACAAAACACTGCTTTTTAACATTTGATATTACATAGTAAGCATTCAAGCCGAAACAAGAATATTAAAAATGTACCATTTAATACAGGTATATGGGATACTGTATTTTCACCGTGAAGGTTTTACTTGACCGGTATTTTAAAAACAATGCAATATTTTGTTGAAATTAGAGGTTGACTGCTGTTGTCTTGATCGAGAAGGGGATGTTTCATAATTTATGTGAAGTTAAATATTACCCCGAACAAAAGAAATAAGTAATTAATAGACCTTCCGTTCTGCAACTTAGGCCTATTTAAATTTTATAATAGCACCCAAAGTCCCATAAATGTACTTAACGTAGCTAGGCATTTCCTTTATTTAGAGATTACGATTTGTGAAATTGCAGTGAGTTTAAATAAATACTGGAAACTGTATTTTGCCCGTTGACCACTCAAGGTATTCTGATGCATGCCGGTTGGTTTTAGGCACCCCGTGTCGTCTTTGCATTTGATTGTTCTGACTTGGAACTGCACACATTGCTTTAACTAACAGTTGTCACAGTACGAATGACATAAGCTACGTATCTGAAATGCTTTCCTTAAAAGAAAAATGCAGTAGGGTTTGTATGAGTTTCTGGACATGTACGTGTATAACTTTTCACCCCATCTGTGGAAGTAAAATGGAGAAATTTCAAGATTTTGGTTTTTGATGAATACTCCCTATTCACTAGTCAAGGCGTGTTGTTGTTCAAGGCAGCACAGGAGCGTCTCTATAAAAAGCAAAAAAATATAAATAAAAAGCTGGAGTAAATTTTACTTTTACCTTCTAAACAGCTTGTTTAAACAATAGAAGCAGTCAACATTTCTTCAAATTTTGTTGATGGGTGATTTTAAAGGACTGATTTCTGATTTCTGTTCTGATGTTCTTTTGACAAACGTAGAGCGCCTTCCTGGATATTTTGTTAAAGATTTGCTAAGATTAGAAAACTAAGACCTTTTCACTTCCACCTAAAACACGTATTTAAACTTTGTTTGCATCGTTGCAATAACAATACGTTTGGAAAACAAGTTGAGCTAAACGTCAACTTTATCTTCCTTTCAATTATATATTTCGACTCACTGTGACAAAAATATACATGTACATGTATCTGCAAGAATAAAGTTTAATCTATATTCTTAAAGCAAACATAAATACTAACACATTTTCAGATCAATAGGGGCAAAACACCAAACAATGACGTCTATCGGGCCTGGAAAGTGAAAAAGAAAAACATCACGTGACAATAATTTGGATGATTTAATCCTGTGCCTCAGATGTGCAAGTTCATCAAAAATTTCATTTCTAAGTAAATTAATTAAACTGTAAAAGCGAACGTTGTAGAACTAATGTTTGGGTTCTACCATCAATGCTATTTGAGTCAACCCGTGAGGGTCGTCACACCGTTCACAATGAGAATTAACGTACTTCATCGATCCTTGCTTTTTTTCCTTTATGGCAGCACGACTGCAAATGGCGTGTAATCCGTTCCGCTTTATTCCTACGTTATTGTTAACTTCAATCTTGAATTTACGTACTTGTACGCTATCGTATCGTAGTAGACCTACAACAAAAAACTACACACACTTCTATAAAAAATGTTTGTGTGAATTACACTGCATATACGTAGCACGTGTATTTACAATACGTACATAAAATGGTGTGACTCAGGCGATCTCTGAAACCTAAAATTGTGGCAAACACTCGAACATGTCGCAACCATTCTTCACGGCGGTAAAATAGTAATCACGAACACAATAAGAATCAACGTACTTAATCGATCCTTCGCATTTTGTCTATGTGTAGCAGGTGCTTATCCAAGGTATAGTGTATTAATAGTAAAGCATACATTCCTATTATAATTTATACTATATTCCTTATGTTAAATAATAATCCTTCCAACATATAAACACCCCTACTATAAATGGTACGGACCACCTCCTCATTCTATGCAAATGAGTGTTACGTGGGCAAAATCCAGTCTTCTGATTGGTCGAGAGGCCAGAAAACACGGGGAAAAGGGGCGTGGTTTTACCTATATAGTACAGACGGGGTCCACTACTGGGGGGTAGTGAGAGCCACATCCAAACATTACTTGTGTGTGAGTTCAGTCAGTTGTGAATAGATGATGAATGGTGGTGTGATCATGGATCATGTCATGCTCGTTGTAGACCACACCATGCTCTTGGGTTGGTATAGTGTACACATTCTGGCATGTAAGAAAAACAACGACCCGGTTACTTGATACTCTAATGCAACATCCCGCGCTTGCAATGTGTAACAACAGAATACAAGCACAGGTGAACCAGCCACAACAGGAATTCAAAACACGTCATGAAGCTTGGCTTACGTGCACTGCACTTTGCCTTTGTTTCGGTTATACCGGAGCTCAGATTACATGTACTCTCGGGAGATGAACTTTGTGTTACATACACGACAATGGCGAAACTCACTCTTATCTCACTGTGTCTTTTGGCGGTCAAATTGGTCTTCGCTCAAGATTACGACGACAATCATGCAAAGGTGCTAATAATTGGAGCTGGTGCTGCAGGTTTGCAAGCCGCCAAAGAGTTTCATGACCAAAGTATGAACGATTTGATCATCATCGAAGCCGCTAATTCCTACGGCGGTCGAGTCCACGACATTACTTTTGCAGGAATGCAGGTTGAGGCGGGTGCTAACTGGGCTCAGCCGCCAGACACAGAGATCATTGACACGGTAAAAAGACTCTCAATCGCTTATCATGTAGCGGACTACGATTCAGTTATCATCCGAAATGCGAGCGGGCATGATGTCAGCGAAGGTGCAGACCTGATTTGGGTGGACATGGAGCAAGCTGTAAAGAAGTTAGTTGACATAGGTAGTGAGTTGAATAAGCAGTGTCGTCGCGATATGTCTATCGGAGCTGCTCTCCGCCTGGCAGGGTGGAAACCCACGACACCTATCCACAAAGCTATCGAATTCTATGAATTTGATCTCGAGTGGTCCGATATTCCCTCTGTAACCTCTCTAAAATCGACCACACCTCTTCTGGTGCTTGATAGTGATACCCTGTATGTCACCGATCAAGGTGGTTTCAAGCGCATCTTTGAGGAGATCACTCCTTGGCTCATGATGGATCCTTATAAGAATCATCTTCGCTTGAACAAAACTGTAGTGTCGATCGTCGATAAATCTAGCAATGGAGTGGAGGTGAGGTGTTCTGACGGGACTACTTACACAGGTGATTACGCCCTTGTCACGGTAAGTCTTGGGGTCCTGCAGAACGATGTGATCGACTTCCAACCGGCCCTTCCAGAATGGAAGATTGTAAAGTTCTTCCAGTTTATCATGGCATCCTTCGCAAAAATCTTTATGAAGTTTCCCATTCAGTTCTGGGAAAACAAGGAGTGGATTCTCCACGCTAGCGAGCGTCGGGGATATTTCCCAGTCTTCTTAAACCTGAACTCAACCGGGACGTTTCCTGCAGATCCTAACATCCTTGTTAGCTTCGTTACTGGAGACGAGGCCCGTCGTATCCAGAACCAGCCATTAGCGGAGACAAAGGCTGAAGTCGAAGCGGTAATGCGCAACATGTATCCCAATGCTGGGGTTCCCGAGGCTACGCATATCTATGTCACTGACTGGGACACCAACCCGCTTTTCTACGGCGCTTACTCCAACTGGCCGGTTGAGGTTTCCACCGAGGGGTTTGAACAGATCCAGTCTCGTGTCGGTAACGTCTTCTTTGCTGGTGAGCACACAGACCCAATGTTCAACGGATACATCATTGGGGCCACTCGGAGTGGTGTACGTGAAGCCAGCAAGATTCTGAGCTGCATGAAGGGGGAGGAATGCCCAGCTTATGAACCACCCAAGTCATACTCCTGTCCTAGTAGTGGCAACATTGCTACGTTGTCATTTACTGCAGCATTAATTGCAGCATTATTCCACTCTTTTACGGCTTTGTAGTCAAGTATTCATGTAACATATGAATTGCAACAGAAACAACATGGTGTGTCATCGTTGTTGCATTGGGGCTCGTGCTCAACTACTTGAGATTTGAATAGTAGAACGCAGGACACCTGTTGTTTTTCAGAGGATACTATTACTAAGTAATTCTATACATGTACCTTTGTCTTAATTGGTTCAATTTGCCCGGGACGGTCACATGACCGGTCTATTTAATGCATGTTAGTCATTACCTTGTACATATAACACCGTGATGTCATTAATCCCAGGCCATTAATCCCAGTAAACTGTAGTGGGAGCAGGGAGCTGGCATACAGTACGATTCAGTGTAGTAATTTTACGTCAAATCTATTTACATGAAGTTCGTTTAATTGCGTAAGTTCCTCTACATAAAATATGCAGAGTTTGGAGACAGCATGTCACAACTTTCTGTGCAGCAACAGAGCGAGACTAAATTCAAAACCTTCAGGTGTTAAAAATATTACAAAGAATAAATTTACGAAAGAGGTATAGAATACCGAAGTGTGACGTCATTTTAAGCCAGGAAGTGTCGTGCAAACAAATTTTTTGGAGTACGCGCCCGCGTTGGTTCACGAGCTGGTTCTCGTGCATATGCCTTTCACACTCATAATTGTACTGCAGATTTATTATCTTTGCATACTCTATCCCATAGACGTACAAACGAATAGACCACCAGATCCTATTCAAAACTACAGGGGTTTTTCGTGATCTGCGCGGTGCCCGACTAAAATCAAAACTGTGCGCAAGTTCACCCCTCGGTATAGGGAATCTAAGCACAGTTGAAGAATTCCAGTCATAAAATTCTATGAAGCCAATTTTGGATTGAAAAAAATCCTCTATTTACTTAATCTGGCCCTTCGCAATTCAAAACAATGAGATTGAAACATTTGAAAAGAAGAGAATGCAGTGCGGAAGAGCAAAAAAGTGAACGTCTTTTGGGAGTACATAATAAACAAAATACCGGCATTGTAAGTGCATTGCGCGTAATGCGCACTGCATGAACGCGCTGCAGTCCATCACTTCGCACATTGTTTGCCCATCCGGTTCATAAGTGTGACGTCACTTCAGGTGAAACCGCACCCACTGCACATGCACTGCACATAGAGTTACATGCATTGATCACAGTCTACATGGAACCGGAAGTTAACGCGCAACTTCAGCGATCGTTCATCGGGAGCCTGCAAATCGTGGCGCGTCCACCTTTGTGACGAAGTCACTTACGAACCAGATACCTTTCAGAATAATATGAAAGGGCTATGTAGCATTGTGATCAGAAAAGAGGCTAAAATATAGTATATAATCAGTGCTCTGAATTATGTGATTAAATGAATGAGCAATTACACAATCCGCCCGGAGCAGAAGCACCCCCTCATCGGTTGAAAAGAACTGTTCTGGTCTGGAGTGTTCAATTTGTTGGTAGCGATGCGACTGTAATGCTTGCGTTTCGTGATCTTTCGTGAACCAGCGATCATCGCAGTTACTACCTCAGGAACCTGCTTGCTTGGAAAATTGCGCCCTCTCTTGGTCCAGCTCGGGGCCCAGTCAGAGAACTGATTATACATGTATATTATATTTTGGTCTATATACTTTTCAAAATCACGGTTATACGAGCACGACTGGCGGTCTATGCATTTATATGTCCGTGGTCCACCTTGAGCTGAAGTGCGCCCTCACCGGCGAAAGAAAAAAAGATGGCACTAATTTTCCATCCGGGTTCTTGCACGCGTTCGGCGTGTACGCGAAGACCATACATTCCAGGGCGTATTCGAAACCCAGTTCTTGTGTTAGACGAACACGAAAACAGGGTTTCGAACGGGGAGAACCAACACGCGAACATTGTTTGCAAACAAGATTCTCACTCCTCACTATCTGGGGAGTGGATGGAGAACATCAAGAACAAAGATGGCAGATACCGTAACTTAATGTTGGTTTGTATTATAAAATAGAAAACACTCACAATAAGGAAAATGAAACCCAGGGCAAATACTCACGGCTCTTGGAGAGAATTTACCTGACCATTTAATATGGATATATTAATTTGAGATGGTAAATGTCATGCCATCTTTTCATTTGGTGTCAAAATGGCGACTGACATCTTGACCTTCAGCGCAGCTGCACTACTTTTGCACTTTGGCGTTCGTAATCAACGACCCAAGAACACTGTTCATGAGTCCCATGAGAATAGGGTGTCGAATACGCCCCCAGACTAAATTGGTCGTGCGTCCTCAGAGTGCTCCGCGTCAAACGCGCATAAACTTGCGCACCTATGCGGTGAGTGCGTACCAAATGACTGTCAATTTCTGTTCAAAACGAGCCCTCTTTTGTTCCTGCTCGGAGTGGATAACCAAACATTCATCTACCGCTGCAATGCAGGATATGATGCTTTAACGTCCTCTCGGATGCATGCCCCCCGGAGAAGTTCCTCGAGTGTTCATACGTGCATATCAAATTCTGCATCACAGTGGTCAGCAATCAGTAAAGGAACAGCAGATTTTGTATGTATGGTGTGTAAATTCCGAAATGTCAAATAGGGGCATCAGAGGACACCAACCTCCTTCCCGATAGTTTAGCCACGGATTGCATGTCACATGAACAAACATGAGGGCCCGTTGGGTTGAGCAAAGAGGTTTATTTGATTGAGGCTCAGGCTGAGTTAAGAAGTCCATTTTATTTTTGCTGAGATTGCACATTCTATTTATCGTGGAGGTTAACGCACCAAATCGTTCTGAAGTCCGTGGTCGTGTAGAGGGGCTGAACTACCTTTCGACAAGTACAACTACAGTTTATTGTATTCGGTGGACACCAATAAAGGTAGGTCAAGGGACAAGCGGAAGATCAATCAACGCGGTCTGGCAACCAAAGCAGAAGTTGCCTTCTCCACTGTAAGAGATTTGCCGTTAACCTGGACTGGTTCCTGTACCGTACGTAGTCTCCAGACGCTGTGGCGTAGTTAGGGTTTTACGGGGGACATAAAGGAGGCACCAGTCTTTGGGGGGGGGGACCAGCTTTCAGTGGTGTGTTTTTGGGGGCAAGTTTATGTTAGCCTTGTTCAATATCCATTCATCCATTTTTTTAGTGAGGGGCACCTGTGCAGGCACCGGGAATTTGTGTGTGTGGGGTGGGGATATGCCCCAAAGGCCCCTCCCCGTAGCTACGCTACTGTCCAGATGTGTTACAGAGGCCCTCCGATCGTAGGGACCGATAGTGGGTAATGAATCCGGCAGAATCCTGCCGGATGTATGTAAATGATGCCTGCTTAATGCACAAATGAAGCGGGAACTGATGGCATATTTTGCTTTTCTTCTACCAAAAAATTTCCCCATAAATGGTTCATTCATCTAAAATTTAACACAATAATAGACTTGACTCAAGTCGGGATCTCTGTGACGTCTTCGTTTATGCTTTGAATACATAATACCGCGCTACGTTACTTGCTTTGCGCCCTCTTGAGTCCATTTATTACTACGAGTTGGCCAATTCCATAGAGCCAATTCCAAATTTGCTTAAACACAAAAAACGTTGCTTAAAATCAAAGGTTGCCAGCTCAAAATCTATGTGATCGTCAAAACCAAAACCAAAAGACAGGTGAATACCATTCCAAACCAATATACATCACATGGAGTTTTGGCTGGTAACCCAATTTGTCAAGCAAAGTTTTCACGCAAATTTTGTACTCAAGCAGCTCTATGAAATTGGCCCCAGCTGTTCACTTACTGACTGGTGACGTAGGACATACGTTGTACAATAAGGGCTATCAAAAGAGGGCGCCTTATAAGGGCTATGTGAGCTGCCAGGCCGAGGGAAGGACCGTGTAGTGCGTACAGGCTGACGGGATGGCGACTGGGGAAGAACAACGTAAGTCCGACTTCTAACACAATAACCACTGATTTGAAATAAATTGCCGTAAAATGATTTATAGATGGTAATCACTGAAAAATAAATTAGCACACTGTGATCAACAGAGGTTTGACAAAGATTGTGTTTTGTTCGCCTTCTCGCTGAAACGTAGGCCTATTACATGTCATAGGATTGCTATTGGCTTGGCAAAAACGTAGATATTCAACATCCAAATTGACAGGTCTAATCCCATACGTTAAACCGCAGCTAGCTACCGGTCCCTATATAATAGGGACAGGGACGTCAACTAGTCCACCGTTAACACTCTGAAGATTCAGTTGGTCGTGCTTTGAAAATTTTGCGAGTAAAACTGTGTTATGAAGCTAGATATTAAACAACTGTCTTTACTTTCAGTTTGAGTTAGAACAGAACTGCTCTCAGGCATGTACGTTGATCGACATGTCACTATAAATTTTTACTCTACACTGGCACAGTTTCCGTTGCCAATTTTGTGAACCTGCTGAACAGACAAATTTCTTGCTGCTTTCCATGTAACAAGCAAAACATCAACTGCAAAGTTAACATAATTATTGGCTCAGAAACCATTTCTGGGAAAGGAAACCTCATGGCGTTCTGATTGAGTAACTTTGTCTAAGGCAAGACTTGGTTGGTTTCATTTCCTGTCAAAACATGAACCAAAATAGTAGGGCTTACAGACATAGGTATTGAGCAAAACAATCACCGGAACTCTCAATACATTGGGCGGGTTCTGTTCATTTTGTTTACAATGATTTTACTCATGTGGACGTTGAACTGAATACTACTCTTGTATGTTTTCCGGTTGTGTCAAAAGCAAAATGAGTCAAATGTTACGCGTCCTGAACACGTTTTTAAAGTTTGACATACAAAAAACATGAAGACGTCCTGCCGTCTTACCAGAGTTGGAAGTGAAACGACTTGCATCAAGTTAATTGAATGAACGGCTCCCATCTGGATAGTGTCATTTAACAAGGGATGATGCATACGTGTTTGGCGGGTATCGCCAAGCACATTATTATACTTATTTATAAGTATGTTAGAGCAATGATATCTAGAAAATTGCATTGCATGTTCATTTCATTGCACATGCCTCTGGGTAGATATAAAAATGTGGGTGGGGACCTCAGATTTTGTATTTTTGTATCGTGATTTGTGAGGGCTATCCACCTCACAGATATACAAACGCATAGACCGCTAGACAGCATTCAAAACTAGGGCTGCATCCGAATCTGTTGTCTAGAGCTAGGTCTAGGTCTTCCCTCCATTGGAAATGTGCGGAGATGCGTAGACGTTAGACCTAGCTGGAAGCCGGTTTAATTTCGGACACGGCCTAAATGACCATTGCGTCATCTGCGGCGCCCGACTAAAATCAAAACTATGGGCTAATTCACCCCTCGGTATAGGGAATTTAACGCACAGTTGAAGAATTCCAGTCCTAAAATTCTATGAAGCCATTTCTCAATTATACCAAAATCCTTAATTTACTTAATCTGGCCCATGTAGATTCAAAACAATGCGGTTGCAACACTTCAAACGAAGAGACAACAATACCGGAGGGAAAAAACGGACGTATTTTGAAAGCACATGTAAACATTTACAAGTAATGTAAATGCGTTTCGCGTAATACGCACTGGACGCGCTGTCATCTATCGCTTCGGCCATTGTTTGCCCCAACCTCATTCCTATGGGTACGATCTGGCCGCACTATGTTGGTTCCCGCCATGCCCTGCGCGATATACGTATCCCACTATTTCGGATATTTAAATTAGGACTTTAGTCATCCTGAATAGCCAGTCAGCGTCATTTCCGTATCCTACACGACCAGGGGCTAGTGAAGGAATGCGCACGCAGCCCAAGGAGTCGAGGTTGTGTTTGCCCAAATAACGGTTATACGCGCAAATCTGGCGGTCTATGCGTTAATGTCTGTGATCTGCCTTGAGCAAAAGCATAGCGCGCCCTCATCGTTTGAAAGGAGTCATGATAGTCGAGATATTCATTATGTTGGTAGCCTCTCGTGCGCGACGCATCACAGCTGTTCGTGAACTAGCGAAGTGAAGTTTAACTACCAAAGGAGCCTCCATTGCTAGTAAAATCGTGCCCTTTCTCGGTCCAGCTCGGGGTCCATTCACATAGCATTCGCTGTTCTTGCTATTTTGCTATGCATGACCAAAAGTATTCGACCCGTACCAATCACAATACTACACTGTACATGTGTACTTTTACTTGTGGCAAGCAAAGTACCATATGCATAACCCTGAATATTGCAACCTATAGTTTGTGTGTAAAATGCTTTGTGCTTCGTGCATAATTTTAAATGCCAGCGCTACAGCGCTCACGGGCTCAAAGTTTTTGTGAAAAGGTATTTGAAAAATGGTTGCGCATTCGAATTTAAAGAGAAGTTTACCGTATGGAATCAATTAGTTATCGCTTAAATCAAGCAGAATCTGTGGCAGGGGAGTTATAAAACAAATATTGACTGCTTGTTCACGTAATATAGTAAAAACTATCCTCATTCAGAATTTATTTTAACTGCTTCAGTGAGGTGTGTTTCACGATCCCCCCTCGACATGCGCATCCAGCTTTTGGTGTTTGGGGGGGCAAGATCAAACGTGAATGCGGTTTGGCCGGGCTCAACTGCCCTTTAAAAAAAAATACAGTCTTTCATTGAAAGAGGTGTTGAACAAAAGAAACCTTCTTAGTTAAACATGATGTTGGGGAGAAAAAAATATCAAAAGCCTTACTCAGGGTCACGACATCCTTGCATTCATTTCATGGTGTTGTTTCCTTAGGATGTTGGTGCTAATATTTGATAACTAAATATACCGATTACTTTCTTAATTATAAAGTAGGCCTATTACAAAAAAATACCGTGGGGGGGGGAGTTGGTCCCTGCCCCCTCTAGATACGCCACTGCTCCTCGACTTTACAATGATATTTACTTGATATTGACTGAACATACACGTAGATGCATATTTTGATAAACGGATCTGAACAGTGAACCCGTATTTGATATGCTAACTTGTATGCTTTGGGTTTTCAGCTGTTGGTTTCTCCCCGTATTCTGTTTAAATTTGCTATTTTTACCACGGTGGAATAACGAATACGGTGTTATTCCACAGGGATTTTCTTCGGTATAGCGGTTGTTCAGTATAGCGACTTTTGGTCGCCGATGCACTCGTTTCTTTTTGTATTATTGATTCAAACTGTGGAAACCCCCAAAATGCAATTTTCTGTTTTATGAAAAATGGCCATCAATTTGAGGCAATATTGTCACGGCAGAATACAATTGCCCAAGATTTCCCTACTGCTGTATGAAAAGACCAATCTGGGCCCTAATCACAACCAAAAGGAAAACGTTCTGAGACCCCTTGAAAGTTGACGTTTTGAGGGGCAACTTAGGGTAAAAATGTCAATTTTGCAAGTTCTAAACACATACTTCACTGCAAGCTCTTTAAAAGAGCAAAAGGATGACACTTGAAGCGATAACTTTTTGTCTCAAGCAGAGGCAAGGATGATACTTTAATATAAGTGGATTCGTGATTTTTTTTATTTTGGTCAGGTGGACTTTTGAATAGAAGCTAAAAACCAGTTTTTGGAGCCCTAAGTCGGCCCGAAATGCCAAAAACACAATATGAGCTGTTTCAATGGCAACAAGCTACGTATATGGATTTGAAAAGTCTATTTTGTTTACTAGCGTCCTTTCATCCCACAAAGTATAACAAAAATTCACGCTCTTTCGCTGCGCTCAACAGTTTGACTCTAATGCCCAACGTAACACAAATAGAGCAAGAGGAAACCAAATGTTTATTCTTTATATTTAATGGAAAGCATGAGAAGAGCCAGTGCAACATGACAAATTAAGAATCACGGGGGCTTTACCTCGAAAAAAGAGACTAATGAGCAGGACCCTTGGTAGAAGTATTGGTATCTTTGCCAAATTCATGTGGGGACTCTCGACATTTTCGGTTCTCGATCTCCTTTAGAGCAGATTCTTCTGCTGCCTTGACTCTTTTCTGCTGCTCGGGTAAGAGCTCCGAAGATGAATCTTTTTCGAAGTGTGACACAGTCAGCCAGCCTGCCTTGATGTTGTCGGGGATCTTTAATTTTTTTCTCTCGTGGATGAGTTCTTCAGCTTCTTGAATAGATTCGATGGCTTGGTCTACATCAACTTTCTTAATGAGGGCTTCCTTGATTTTTTTAAGGATGAGTTCCAGCTGTCCACATAATTGATATTTCTCGATATTACCAGGTTTGACGAGATCTTTAGCTTCAAGTTTTATTTTTAGTTCTTTTAGCTGAGCATTGTCCTTCGTGCCCGGAATAGACAGATTGTTGACTTTGTGGTCGAAGTAATTAGAACATAATACGTGGATCGAATTGTTGGTTCTTGTCACTCTCAGAATCCACACCTCCGTATATTATACCAATGCGTTGGACTCAGCAATATACGATAGGCGTGAACTGATGGGCGTCGTTTAGGACGCTGCTTTGTAATTTGAGTCAATAAAGGGAATTGGTTTCAATGAGGAGTCATGGGGTGTGAAGTGGCGCGAAGGAGGAGGACCTTTGTTGTTCAAAAAATTCAAACTATTTTTTTTTACCATGGACACATTATGTCTGGTATTTACTTGAAATAACTTTTACAGGCCTTAGCCCTTTCTCTCCCTCTTTTCGTTCCCCTTCCGGTTGACTGTTCCCGGCGGGTACTAACATCCTCGTCGGCTTCGTGACCAGAGATGAGGCCTGTCGTATCCAGAACCAACCAATGGCGGAGACAAAGCTGAAGTGGAAGCGGTGCTGCGTAACATGTTGGGGCCTATCCCGATGCTACGGTTCCCAAGGCTATATGGACATTTATAGGTCCATGTCGCTTGGCACCAACTCACTTTTCTAAGGAGCCTGTATTTCAACTTGCCGGTTGAAATTTCCAGTCTCGTGTCAGTAACTTCTTCTCTGGTGAGCACATAGACCCCATGTTCATCCGTCATCGGAGCATACGGCAAGGACCCACAAAACCCAGAGTGGTGTATGTGAGGCGTTCATATGTGTCTATAGATCCCCTAAAGGTTTAAGTAAAAATTTACATTTTAAGTATTGGCTTTGGCCCCAGCTCTTCCTTTTTTTCGACCCCCCCCCATGATCCAAGGGTTCCTTCCCAGGTCAAAAAGCGGTTGGGGGATTTGTCCCAATCCCCTATAATGTTGCCATCAGTGTGATCCAGTGTTGTATTCGCGTCCATCACAACTCCCTGTAAGTCCATCACAAGTCCATCACAAGTCATTCAATCTTGAGACAATTCACAAGCTATTCAAATGAGCTATGACGAAAGCATTCCTTTGTCATTTTTCACCCTGTTACTTATGACTGGCCCTTTAAAGGGACTTGTGACTGGACTTGTGAAGGGACTTGTGATGGACTTGAATACAACGCTGCTCTGAACACGCCACTGCTTCATGCTGTCTAGTACGTACCGTGCTATGTGGGTCCAGTATGACGTACAACTTTACATAATGTACCGGTATTGTGGAGCGGTTAAAGACTCCAGCGAGTTGCGCTTTGAACACCGCAACAGAGTTCAAAGGTTTAACGCAGTAGGTGTCGTAATCAAGAAAAACATATTTGACGTCTGAACTGATTGGAGGAGGCAGTTTGTTGTTAGCTTTCATGCGGGAAGTGCATGGGTCTTTCGTAGCCCGCTCTCTAACAATCATTTCAGTAACATTGTATTGAATGGAATCGAGCCAGGTTGGTCCCATGATGGAAGCGCATCGCCACGAGCCCCGTGAGAAGGTGGAGCCGGAACAACCTGACGTGGAGGCAAGCAAAGGAAAAGCAGAGAACGTTCAAGATGACTCGGAAGGCCGAGGCAAATGGTCAGGCAAGCTGGACTTTGTGTTATCCAGCATGGGGTACGCGATTGGGCTTGGTAATGTCTGGCGATTTCCCCATCTCGCTTACAGCAATGGAGGAGGTATGGTCATTAACTGCAGTAAATTAAAAAAAAAATCCATTTATCTGCATAAAGTTGCCGTCAAGTGCTTAGTACATCTTTGGAGATTGGACAAACAAACGTTTATGTACCAATAAATCTGGATCATTCCAAACCTCTGAATTAGTACTTTTCCGTTGATGGGTACATCGACCAATCACTTTTCATTGCCAACCTGTTTCTGGAATTGTCAAAGTATGCCATCTTAAATTGCGAATTTTATTCAGCAGTTCGCTGCTACAACTGGAACTCATTAAAGTCTCGTAATTGCCAGGCAGACCACTGGTGATTATGAACTAGTAGGAACCCTTTGCAGGGGCGCTTATGTTCATAAACCGCAATGCTTAGCTTTGCTGAGAATTTGTCAAAGTTGCTTTAGACGAAAAGGTCGCGCTGGTATGGCCCCTCATGAAGTCTTTTCCCCCTCCCGCTGCTTGCCCCAATGCATGCTAAACCAACTCGAATTCACATTTTATTCTGTCAAAAGTACCACGTTGAAGTATTGATAATTAATAACTCTCAACATTTCTTCGCCAGAAATTTTAGTTCATGCGTTAATTGCCAGCCCCTGTAATCCGATAGCAAAAACAACAGAGTGGATTGCATTCGCCTCTGTCATTTAGTTTAACGAAATTTGAGATTGGTCTGGCTGTAAGAGTCTGATAAAGCTATAAAGGGAGAGATTGAAGTGGACCATTTATTGTAGGTCGCAAAGTGTTTCTCGGGAACAGTATTTATTTACCAGGAGGGTACACACTACAGTTAGATAAATCAGGTTCGTGTGACCTGTGCAGTTCTAATGTGTAACAGCTATCCCATCAATTCCGATGAGATGATCTGCTTTCTGGATCTGCTCGATATAACATATTTGAATTAGATTGGGATCAGCACTTATGTCTTGCCTGTAAGTGGCAGGTCTTTTTGGACAAACGGTTCCACTACCACTCTGACAAACTCCTGATTGTACAACATTAACACACATATTTATTGGGTTCAAATTCTTCACGCAGGTATGAAATACTCATTGAATAACACAAAAAACAAACAACCAAGCAAGAATCATCTATGCACTTTACAACAGTAAATTCTGGCGTTCCTTGAAACAGAACATGAACACGGCTGAGGAAATTGATGTTGAAACCTCGTAGCTGTAAAATGAATATCGTGCGTTATTACTAAATTAATGAAATGGAGAATCAATTTGTAGCAGAACTTCAGATAACATCATGTTCCTCAAACCCAAAGATTAAGTTTGTTTAGGTTACATTAGCTGACATTTCCGGTTATGAATGCTACTCATCATAATGTTTGATTCTACAAAGTATTACTTTCTAACATACTGTATAACCTGACTATGTTTCCCTGATTGTGTCAGCTGTGGCTTTTTTTGTCTCAACCTTTACTTGTCTGAAGAACTTATGCACCACTTAATAGTAAAATGTTCAGCAATGTAATACTGTCTCTATCACCAAGTTCAGAAACGGATTTTTAAAAATGCAGAATTGTTTCGAAACCACAAAGGCTTCCGTTGGACGTTGTGCCTTACCCCGGTGCGGCCCAGCTCAGACCTTGCCAATATATCCAGTTTAAGCTTTGGTAACATTTAATGGAATTTAACGGTTCCCTGCACTTTTTCATTGGCTTGTTATCTATTGTCTTTGCAAGTAGCACGCCTAGCAAGAATAACGACCCGAGGTATTGTAATGAACTTCACGAATGTGTTCCAACCGATAAAGAAATGATCGTTTTGTTGCTTTCCAGGGGCGTTTCTCTTTCCCTATCTGATCATGTTGGCGTTAGTGGGTTTCCCAATGCTGTTCCTGGAGATATCATTCGGTCAGTTCGGCAGTCTGGGCGCTATTTCCATGTGGAGGATTAGTCCACTCTTCAAAGGTACGATTTCCTTTCCCCGATGAAGGTTTAATGATAGCTTTTGGATTTCATTCTGAGTGATGTTGAAGTAATGTACAGGGGATGAAAGCGTTGACTTTGCCAACAAAACTAATTAACATCCATTACATGTTGTTGATGAAGCAGTTTGTATTTCAGGAATTTTGGGTTGATTAGCTTTAACATGAATCGTAATTCAACATGTCGTCGAACAAAACTGTTCCCAATTACGATTCCACCCTTAAAAATCACGCATGCGCTCAAACCGAAAGGTGACACAGCAAAAATAACCATCGTGTTTGCCTATTACAGAGAAGTGCATTTGTAGCCGTATTGATTTTCCCCGAACTGTTTCAAATCGCGTGAGATATCCTATCTGCAAAACTGTACACGACTATGCTTGAGTAAGCGACGTTCAACAAACCTTGTTTGCTCCCAACAAATGTTACGCCTCCGTGAGCAGTGAATACTTGTTTACATCCAAAAACGGGGTCTCAATGGCCCAAAACTGTAATCCATCTCATATGTTGCTGGAAACAGGAATTTTAACACAAGCATCGGCGATTCACATACTGAGGTGCTTTGTTGTCAGTTCTGCCCCCACGTGAGCGACGAATAATAAAACTACTTCGCTCAAGCTATCGTCTGCGGTCGTTTGATTCTATTTCGACGACTGATTTTTGGGGGAGCACAATACTTTGTAGTAGAATGTATACAGCAACAAAACACATGATCAAATGAACAAGTAAAGCGAAAGAGGTAAAAACCTTGAACTGAATTTTGGTGCACCTCCACCCTTGGACCTGTGCAACCGCGAGTGGCTCCAGTGCAACGCCGAAACGTGCAGTCTCGTTTCCACGGGTGTTACTGAATCAGGTTCTCTTTTCAATAAAACTCGCCACCACACGACACTCGTTGTTCACTTACTCGTTTTGTTTGACGAACGAGTTTTTTATTTGTCACTTTGAAAAAGAAAAGAAATGCAGGCTGAAATATCCGTCAGAGTTATAATCTTCTTTCTTTCCCTTTAAGATTAAAAACAAATCCGTTTTTATAGGGTTGTCCTTCCAACGATCAATTGGGACCGTCATATTGTCGATTGCCGTATACATTTATGACCAAATATTCATAAAACCATAGTGCAGTTTTCGCGAAAGTGGCTCAATATTGTTGTTCTTTTATAAAAATTTTGAGGAAGTAGTTGCACATTCGAAGACAACTTTGATGATGTGTTTGATGTGTTTTGACTTATCTAATAAGCTAAAATTATTTTAAAACTTAAAACATGTAACTATTTTTTACTACTGCTATATACAAATCTAGAATCCGACAAATCCGACAAGAGTTTTAAGCGGCATCTACTTGGAAAATATTTTTGCCACCCCTAGCTGGGATATTCCTGAAATTGTACACTCCAGGATGCCTTTTTACTCTTTTTGTTATGCATTTTGTATGTTAAAAGAGGTATTACAACAATGTAACTTTTATGTTTTTGATAATACGGTGCAGTACAGTATGTATTCTTGAAACCGAACAGAAAATAAAGGCAACTTATGATATATGGTGCACTTTTCTCAGAATGTTCAAGATATAATACTTTAAGTATCATACTTCATGACTTAAAACATAAAACCATTAAAGCAAATGAAATGGCGGGAGGATACAGATGAACAGATAATCTAATAACGTGACTTCAAGCACTCCTTCCTTCGAAGAGTAGACGTGATTTTGATTGCAGCTTTGCGTGCGTGACAAAACTGTTATTCATCGAAGACACCGTCTTGCACTGCTATGGTTAGAGGTGTTATGTAATCCAGTGTTTAAGGTAATTTCTCCAGACCTTTAATATTTGCTCCCCTTATTATACATACACGCATTGTACCAGCTCTAAACTGAAGTTGCGCACCCCTTTTAAAACTGGTCCCTGCTTGGACGTATTAAAACTTGTGGTTGGGCGTCAAATGCTGACCCACGTAGTGGTCGTTGGGGTGAGAGCTATACATGTATCAAGCTTTGTTATTGTACCTCTGGTAGAGGCCCTGCGCGAGGTACTACGCGTTTTATGCTTCATATCTGATTATTTGGACCATTTCAAAATACATGTATGTGTACACCCAAAAGTTAACAAAAGTTTAGGGAAACAAATCCAAGGTTAACGCTAAACATGAAATGAAAAAACTTAGATTAAAAACTTGTTTACAGCCTTTCTCTGCTTTAATATCTGGGAAGTGTAAGCTTTAATTCCCCAACCTACAATATTATGTTCATTTTCATTTTATGTTCATTTGTAAGAACCAAGCCGCCACAATTTTTGCACAAGTTACGTTGACAAACAGCTGTCTCAAGATCCACCATTAAATCGTTCTTCTTGGAAAATTAGATTTTATATGGGATGCACGAAAGCGCTTATCACTGGAACGAATCTTGAATGCCAACATGTGAAATCAGATTACTTATGAACTACTCGAATGCTTGATCAACCTCTTTCTGAGCCTATTAACGGATGTGAATAAACGAAACGACTTTCGGAGTTTGAACGAATGTATTTCCAGAAAGAATGCTCAATAACGAAATTGAATGCCTCCTTTTATGTTTCGAATGCTCGAGTGAAGGATCATTATTTCTCATTAAAATTTCAAGTTAAATTGACCATATGTTAAATTGACACCACTCTAAAAACATAATTTGCATGTGCCCTTACGCTTCCATACTTCCATGCTTCTGTACTGGAACGAAGCAAAAACCTCTTCTAAAAACCAACATATTGTCTCCCAGTTAAAAACACAAACGAGCGTTGCAAATAAAATGGCGGTCGGAGCAGGAAAAAAAATCTTCTCTGCACTGTTCCTTGTAAGGGCAAAATCTGTAATTAAAATTAACATCTAACCGAAACAAAAAAGTTTGCGATACCCGCTTCTTTCAGACTCGGAGCGGCCAGCCCACCCCGTCTGGCAAATTCCGTGGTAAAGTGGTTAAGGCGTCTGCACTTGTAGGAAGGTAGTCGTTGGTTTGAGTCCCTCCCAAATAAATTTTTAAATTTTTTGCAAGCTCCTGAACAAACATTGAGTATACAGTTCCATGGATGTATGTCTGTGTATACGTGGCAAAACCCGTTAAAAATCAACATATCCCCGACGCAAAATACTTCATAGAGTATCTTGAAAAGTACATTACTTTCTGTCCTTGTTTAGTTTTTTACTCTCCTTTATGAGAATGCCGTTGTCTCTTGGCAGGTATCGGTTTTGGCATGGTCTTGATGTCGGCTTACTTCTGTCTGTACTATAATATTATCATCGCCTACGCGACGTACTACATGTTTGCCTCGGTGCAGAACCCTTTGCCGTGGGTAGGGTGCAACCACACAGAGTTTAACACACAAGACTGCTTCTCTGCCTCTCAAGGCGATGACTTGAAGGAGTGTCCGATCGAACCTAATTACAACGACAGCTCCAAGCCTATCTTTTCAAGCGAGGAGTATTTCAAGTAAATGACTCTATTCGTGATAAATTTGTATTGATTTATGCTTAATATGGCGTACAAAATCTAGTAATTGATGACATAATCGTTTTATTTTTGCAACAAATCTGCAAATTTCAAATGATTGAAGGTTTGTATTTTTCTTACAGACGACGCGTCTTAAAGATGTCAGATTCCTTAGATAACATGGGAACCATTCAATGGGAAATTCTTCTATGCTTCATCTTCGCCTGGTTATTGACTTTTATCTGCATTAGCAAAGGTGTCAAGACATCAGGGAAGGTAACCAAATCCTTGCTAGTCAGACTGGGCAGATAAGGTTTTGTTCATCTGTCTCGAAAAGTCAATGTTTCAGATTACCTTTTTTGACTCATTCTTTAAGCGTAGCTCATGGTTTTTCAGCGTTTATTTGACAGATTATTATCGATAGACTTTCATTTGAATACCTCACGAGCGTTACAGAGCGAAGACAATAAAAATGACAGACGGTGCATCTTCAGATGATTTGCTCTATTTCGCGCAAGTCCAGAGCTCTGAGACTAAGAGATCGAATTAACTTGTGACAGCGAATCAGTTGCTCAGTTTTTCTGTGTCTTTGCCCATTAGAAATGATTCACGTAACCCACCTAACTTTCTTTGTTGTAGGTTGTTTACTTCACGGCAACCTTCCCGTATTTCGCCTTGATAGCTTTGCTCGTCATTGGCGTTCTACAGCCTGGCGCGATCAACGGGATACTTTACTTTATCACGCCGCAGTTTGATAAACTGTTGGATATACAGGTATCATGTGCCATTATTGGAGAGAACATAAAGTAGTTTAGAGTGCCCGTGCAAGGAAGAACTGACAGGTTTTTGAAATAGAAACGAGTTATTTTTTTAAAATGCAGGTATCATGGCCACGAAATAATGAATATGAAATTGGCTTCAAGAATTCTTTAATTTATCAAATTAAAGACGTCTTCAAGCTGATTTAATTTTCATCATTTCCTGGCCATGTGACCTGCATTTTTATATGATTCATAATGCTGCAGTGCAAAAAGTGGGACAAAATGGTTGCTTATCCGTTATCGGTTCTTCCTCGCTGAACGGCAATTAGAAATTTAAAGCGAGCCTTTTATTAATTTTATTCAGAATGTTGTGGCCGATAAAAACTTTGAAATCTTTCAGAAGTTATTGCTAAAAGGTCTTATTTCCTGCAGCAATACAAACTTAACAAAATTACAGATATCAAAGCCGTGTGAAAATGGCGAATGTAAAAGCCACTCCCTGAATGAAGTCAATAAAGGGTACACCATGACGTTTTATATGTATGCATGCGAGTCGGCTGACGGCCGCGCCGATGTGGCAGACCTTGCTTGCGTATTGATCCCAACAGACGCGCTTCCTTTTTGGCATGGGATGTTGGAAACCTAAACTGGTTCATTTTTTTCTCCCGTTAATGTTGACATTGTGATAGTACATACAACGGCTCTGGCTTGTACAAACAGTCACACAAAAATCCCTTTGTTACGATGAAAGCCGTGTGAATAGTTCTGGCAAGGCTCATTATGGATAAGGTTAAAGTCTATCCAAAGAAGTGACCCGTATACATGAAGTCGCTGCCGTTTGATGTTTGAGCCCTCCTCTGCAGGGAGATCAAACGTAATTTAACGACATGTACCGGTGATGTATGATAGCTTCACAGACTAAAACAAGAGGCTTTGCGTATCTTGGTTAATTTTAAGATAACTATCATTAGTTTGGTATTTTAATATTTTGCAAAAGTGTGGGATAACTTCCTGTAAAAGCGAAAAACACGACTAACACACATCGCCACTTACATACCGGTACTGTTTATTGTAATGGTTATTCTCCGATTACATGGGATATATACTTGTATTCAGCTCAGATTCATGAAGTATAATATCCTATCATGATTTCCATTTGAAACTCAAGTCATCACTTCACGTCAATTATTTGGTTCGAAACTTTTTTGCGTTTGTCTCCCGCTATTATTCAAAATTTTCCTTCAACAAACACCAAAGATAAGTTATCGCAACTTCATATTTGACAATAATTTGGGCAAATGGGCCAAGGCATTGGTATATCATAACACACATCTTTTCATAAGGGTGCCATGTCAAGTCTTACATATGTCTTTGACAAATTTCGGAGTAAAGGCCTTAAAGTATTGACCCTACTTAGCTATACCGTTGCTTAATTATGGCTTCGGCAAGGTTGGTGCCATGCTAAAGCCAACAAAGAATTTAAGAGCCCATAGAATTATTAAAACGTGTACCATAAAATAAACAAAACAAACAATATTTGGGTCTTCTCTCTCTCTATGTCTAATTTCGGAAAATCTTTAAAGTATAGCTTAGATCAGCCTGGCCTCCGGCGTGATATGTGATGCTTCAGCACTATGAAATTGGTCCTGGTGCCTGTAAAGCAAAGTAAAGTTAGTAGCCTAAGGCCTCCAGAACAATTGATTTGGCCATTGTGTGACATGCTACACCTAATATCTTGCCTTTTGCCAGTTCCTTGTGTTTCTGCACTGGCTATGCATTTCATGCGTTAAGCACTTTCCTTTCGTTTCACAATGCTACCATGTATTCTTTCCAGCTGTTTCTTTTTGTGGTACTTCATCTGCTAAGGCATTAGGTGTGGGTTAAAATGCTTCTAATGAACGTCTTCTCCTGTTTGTTTTATTTTCAGCTTCTTTCCACTTCAGAGAGTAAACCACATTTCCTGCCTGGAAATCAGAACGAACATTTCACAATGCCGAGTCACTTGTCCTAAAATGAGTCAAATCGAAAAACAAAAACTATGACCCTGGCAAGGGGGTGTCAGTGTCATAAAGCGGTCAAAAAATGAATGGCTGGGGCTTACTGCTATAATTCTTCAGGATATACTGCTTGGTTGATAACATGCAGCACTAAATTTTGCACCTTTTCACGAAACACAATCATATTGTTGACATAGGACGGTTGATGGTATTTTATCAGGTGCGTACATTATGAAGCTGCATTGTAAAATTTAACACCCCTGGTATACAGTCTGTAGTATTACCATATTTGGACAGCCTATTGTGTCACAAATCTCATACAATATGACTAATTATATCACCTGTTCTTGCGGCTTACAATGGATTGTGGGTGTTTCCATGTTACAGGGTGCTTTCCTTTAATGTCGGAGCATATGAAACAAAACACCGACGAAATATTCCGTATAAAAATTTCATAGGCCTTCCAGAAAACAACAAATAAACCAAAAACATCGCAGACATCAACTGGACATTCTAAAACAAATTTGTGTCCACGCGATTGGAAATTCATCATTGCCAACTTGAGATATTTAACGTTGAATTTGGACGAAAATTACTGTATCGGTAGAGGTATATGTGGTAATACTCCTGACAGGTATATAATTTTATAGACCCTTTTACCCACTTGACAAAAGGCACGCTGACGAATAGAACTGGACCGCCCTAGGTGATGTTAGTAGGCAACCTAGTTGTGATTTAAACCTCAGTGGAAGAATATCTGGTTCTTTATAAACTTCCAAATTGAAAAGGAGAATCTGTTGTGGCCGTCAACAGAATAAGCTAGCCTTATGATCGAGCGCTTCTGGGTTTCTTTTTCTCTTTTTCAAATTATTTATAATTTGATACTCAGTAATGGACAGTATGTCAGGCAGACTTTTCCACGAGCGGTCCACACTTGATGAGCATGTCTGCCTATGTCACGTGAAAAGGATCTATATAGGACCACTGCTGCTATTTCGGTCCTCTGATATCAAGGGTGTTAAAATTACACTACAGCTTTGCAGAGGCTAAACTACTCTATTTGACTCATTCGAGGACAACGGATGGGTTTTAATTCGCACAGTGGATCGTGGCATTTTCAAACAGTTCTTCATGCGTGTGCAGCCATGATTATCGATACTCACTGTACAGCCTTTCCTCATACGAAAACCAATAGTGTAAAACTTTATAGGTCGAGTATGTACCTTTGATAATTTGTGGAAACTTTGGACAAGTTGAAAGTTGAAACCATTAAGGTGACAAGGTAAAAACTCTGGATGGCTGAAATAAATTGATTCAAAAGCAATAGATCGCCTGGAAAATGGAATTTGGCTGCAATTATATGTGTGGTCTCAAAAAAAGAAACCTTTAGGAAATCACTTCGTAGAACAGTGTGGCGAAAAAAACCCATCCTCAATGAGAACACAAACTTTGAACATTACATCTATTTCTCATTAGCTAAAGGGGAGTTGTACCTGCGCACTCCAAAAAGCGGTCGTCGCCAGACCTCTCGACCAGCACCACGGTACACAGTGATTTTAAATAGCAGAAAGACTTACCACTTGTTGTCCCAACTCGTTGACCTTCGCAAACAAAATTCAAGCATACGTGATGAATTTTTTAAGAGGCAAGAGTTTGCCCAAGATCCAAAAGCAAATTTAGTGTTTTGATTAAACTGAAAAGGTTTATTTTGAATCCCTTCTCGTGCTCTCCTTTGTTTGCATTGGTCAAAACTTGAGTTGGTGTAGAATATAAACTTAAATACTGATGCAAGATTGAAAATAGACTGGTGCCCCGTTGCACAGCACTGTAATCGTTGGACTAAGTCGTTTCATATACTTGCATGCACTGAAATCATAATTTGCAAGACGAAATTGCTCGAAAAAAGCTTAGACAAAAATTATGGTTTAGTTGCCAGGGACCAGTATAAATGATATTTGCATCGGTGTTTTTTAAAACGTGACCAGTGTATCAGAATTTTCAAAACATGTTGCAAAATAACCTGTTGTTTTAAATTCAGTTAATAATATACTCATTGTCTCTGACGCACTCTTAGTCTGGGGAAATGACTGATCATACTAGAAAAGGTGGAGTCTCGCCTCTTTTCGTGTGCCCTATAATATTCATGAGACAATTAGAGCTGATTTGAGAAAAACGCTTGTAAAATATTTATTTTTCGATTTTGATACCTCTGGTCACGGTTGTCAGGTTACATACTTAATCTGTAATTTGGCCTATCCTTCCATATTTCTAAAATTGTGTTTTAATCAATGACGTCATAGGTTTGGAAGGCTGCAGCCAATCAGGTTGTATTTTCATTTGGTGCGGGCTGGGGAGGCTTGCATACGTTGGCAAGTTACAACAAATTCCACAACAATACGCTCAGGTAGGTGGTAATTAGAAAAGGGCTGCAGAGTAGCGAAGTGAATATGTCATATACGCACAATACGTCTGCAAAAAGCAGCACCACTCCATTCACTTACACCACACTTCCTTGTTCAAACTAACGTCGCACGTACTCTGATTCCTTTTTCTTTGATCTGTAACCGATGCATGAAATATCCCTCTCTGTAATACTCACGTAACACAAAAAGATATTCTGACGGAGATATGTTGGGTACAGTCAATGCAAAGGTTTTTCTGACTCCTTAGGCTAAGTATAACGACTAGGCCTATGAGCTCAAAGGGCAAATGCTTCAAACCGTGCCCATTTAAACTACGGTCCCATGTGCCGACCGTAAATTTAAATACAAACTGGTCTACGGATCGTTTGTGGTCACACGGAAAGTTTATGTATCCTTCTTGACGGAACAAAACGCGCAAAGCCCATTATTTCATGCCTTCCCATACACACCTGTTGCTAGTGTTTAGTTTTGCAAAGCATTGATTTTTTACTGAACTGTTTCAGATTTCATAATATGTGAGATGACAGTAAACAAGACTTTAAATGTGACATCGGTTACGATCAGGAGCATGGAAAATAGTTTGGTGTCTGTTTGTTTATTGCAGAGACACCATAGCAATCGTGGTAGGCGGTGCACTGACTAGCATTCTTGCCGGATTTGTTGTGTTCTCCATCATCGGCTTTATGGCGTGTGACGCACAAGTTGACATTAAAGATGCAGTAGACGCAGGTAGAGTAAAATATTCTGAATCTCTAAAACGTAGAAATTGGTTCGATTCCACAAATTCATTTGTTATACGAAATTAAATGCTACTGCAACCTTTCTACGACGTGTCACTTGGAACATAAAGTTTCATTCAAACTTACCCCTTTCATTTTGTCAGGTTGGGTGGATTTTTGTGTACATGTATATCCGTTGTCTTTTATCTTGTCAAGACTTAGAGAATCCTGAAATAAAATTTGAATAGTATGTAACAAAAATAACAGGAGCCCATTTCACTTTTCTTGTGACCACATGATGCTGGATAAATTAACACACTGCAGAATCAACTCTGATTTTGTCGAAAATAGTTTCTACAGCATGGCGTTTTGGCTGGTAACCTATTTTAACTCAGCAAATTATTTTTGGTCTCAGTACATCTTTAAACCTACAAAAAATTGGTCTCCAGGTTTGATCTTTTTGGATTGATACCAGTTATGAATTGTAAGTTGCAACAAAGTTCGCTCTCAGTGTTTTCACGCGTAATTTGAATTGGGAATTAGGTGATCGTTGTATGTACCTAAAAGACTGATATACAGTCCTTCGTTTTGCTTTAATCTTTACTGAATTTGCCTGTTTGAAGTTTCTGATTACAAATGTGGAGTGAGATTGGAACGTGTGCCTAAGGAATGTCTTGTGTGGTTTTTCTTAGGACCTGGGTTAGCATTTGTTGCTTATCCTGAAGCTATCTCTCGGATATCTGTCGTGCCACAGCTCTGGTCCTTCTTGTTCTTCTTCATGCTTATCACGCTGGGATTGGACAGTCAGGTATTTTACAGCATCATAATTATATTTTTAGGTCCTCAGACACACAACTCGCTACCCCACTTTTCTTTCGCCTGGTGAAAGGATCAATCAAAATGGAGGGCGCAAATATGATTTTCTTGACAAGTTTACATTTTGATTAATAAGATTCGACTACGCAAGTAGAATAACAATCGCCTTTGCTTTAAGAACACATTCTTGAAAACAATTAGAGAAGGGTCTACCTAAATCAATCTTAAAATAGTTACCTTTTGAGAGACATATTCTCTTTCCCATATATAAAGTAGTTTTACCAATTACAGCAATTTCTTATATCGATATACTTTTATGTGGACATCCTGTATATGAAATCCCACTTCGCAAGTTTACTTGCGGATTTTACTGGGGTTATGTACAAATGCTACTTTAATTATGTTTAACTAACCTCTTGAAAACTAATCAATGAGTTTCTTCAAAAACTCCACTATCAGTATTATTGGCGTCTGTCTCCGCCTTCACATGTATTTTGTAAGATGTTCAACACCTTGAGAATGGAGAAAAGTTAATTAGTTCATTACCACAATGGCAACACCATAATTAACTCTTCGTATTGCTCTTTCAATTACTTTATGGTGTCAGTTTGTTACCGTGGAGACCATCATTACCGCAATTACTGATGAGGTAGCCGACTACCGCCCCAACATCCGTAAGAAGAAGACATTTATCATATTAGGCGTCTGTGTCTCCATGTTGCTGATTGGCCTGCCTTTCACGATGAATGTAAGCTAAACAAACCTCATGAGTATGATCTTTGCAATTACGACAAAACACAAACACATCCTACAACGGTTTTAAAACGGATTTGAAGAAAAGAAAAAAACAGTTATCACGATGTTTAAAAAGAAATGGGTTACAAACATTGCCTATTATTTATGCTTTAGTGTTGGCTGCTGTTGAATAGGAATTCGAGACAATTAGAATTATGTCGTACCTAACCCTTCTTTTAAAACTTTTGTTGCATGTTTTCAGGGAGGTATCTATTTGATGACATTGTTCGACTGGTACTCTGCTGGTTACAGCCCAATGCTTTTAGCTTTAACGGAACTGTTTGTATTCAACTGCATCTATGGTGAGTTTCTTTCTGCCTGCAGTATTCAGCCTGTGTTTGAAGTGTCTCTTTAGTAACTTATTTTTTTATCTTATCTTGTATCCTGAACCTGGAAAGACCTTCTCAAAGGTGAACTTTTAGCCTTGGCCAATGGAAGTAAAGGGTCTACAATCAGGTTTTATGATAGCCTCCTTAGTATTCCAAGAAGAGGTTTTGACCATTTTATGGGAAATTTTTTTTGTATATTTTTCTTAAGTAAACACGGAGCTTGGCCGTACAAGCGACTTTCACAACATGTAGCAGGGACCCTCAACGCCCTTCCCCAAAATGGTCTTTTTTCCAACTCGCCGGTCGACATTGGTAATTTTTACCGTGCGTGTTTTCAGGAGTTGGGCCTTTAAGAGTTTTTAGTTAGAGTAGCTCTTTGCGGTCATTTTTACACCAGTTTTGTGAAAATCAAACATATTGTTTTTGCCCAGAGTGCATTCTTTTGAGAGAGGTCAGCCAAAATGTACTTTTTTCCACTGTAATGCACGCGGGCTGGCACACATGCAGCCTTGAACTTCAAATGACTGTAACAACAAAACCATGAGTTTGATTGAGCTCAAACTTCACATTTACATGCATGCCAAGTATGAAAAGTTTAAGCGGAACAGCAAAGTTCTTAGGGGTTCCCCCGGCTGTGAGATGGTCCAAAATACCCGGCTCTCTTAGGATTAATTAAAGATTTACTGAACACATCGCTTTGAAAGACCGCGCACTTTCAGTGAGTGACACCAATGATTTAACGAACAAAGAAATGTCTGAATCTTTGGAAGATCCCGTGAAGTGACGGGGAGGGGGCAAAATCGATTTTGAATGTCTAAAGGAAGATATACGGGATGCTTTAAAGCCACACGATCGCTAAAGGCTGGCGCAAGATGCCGGCATTTTACCGTAATGCAGAGTAGTATTATTTCATTGATTTCGGCTCTCTATATAGGGACGTCTTATTATCATTGTATGAATTTTTAATTCTTATCTCCTTTCAATAAAATGTTAGGACTTGAGAGGTTCCTTCAAGAGGTTGGCTTTATGATTGGCATCAATAATAAAGTTTGGAAAGTCTGCTGGAAGATCATGTGGTATCTTGTCACTCCTGTCCTGATAATTGTAAGTAGGCCTACAAGTGTACTACCCAAGGCAGCAAAATCCAGGACCCTAGCTTAAGCCAGTGCTCTTAGATTTCCTACTTTTTTGTGATGAAAGACAACAAAACGTAGGTGATATTGTTGGTTTCGAAGCGACGGTTTAAACACTTAGCCGTGATAATCTTCATTAGAAATATTTAGGTAGCTATATTATGTCATTGGTTCAGTTTTATCGATAACCCTGGGGCTAAGGCGTATTCAGAGTGATTTCTCTTTTTGTGACGTTCGGGGTAATCAATTTTTTTCCAAATTATTTCATAGTTTACTTTTAGATGACAGGATTTTTCAACAGTTAATAGTGTGGCATATGGGAAGTCCATTAATGCTGAAGTTATATAGACATGTAGTGCTTAACAATTAAAATCCACAACTGAACCTATTGACTTTGTGCTCCGTACAGCTGACTGATTCGTCGGCTTTTATGTTTTGTTTTGGAATGTTTTTAATAAATGTCCAATTTCATTCCTCGCTTATGTAAAGTTCCCTACAGTGTATGGCTTCGTGGATTACGTTCCGGCGTCCTACGCCAGTTACATCTTCCCAGTCTGGGCTGAGGCAGTCGGCTGGATTATGACATGCTCCTCACTGATATGCGTCATTATTTACGCCGTATACTACTTGGTGGTCAAGGTTCGGGGCACACTGCTGGAGGTAAACGTAGTTCCTTTTTGATTCCCTTTCTCCCAAACAGGGCTTGGGAAATCGACAGGGATATGCTAGCTCTTAATGCCAGCACCTGGGGGTGATGCTAGCGATACTGGTGATGAAGAGTCATCACTACTATTGCTCAATGTCTATTTCCAGTCCCAGATGTAAATTTTCTCCAGCATTGGTCTTCAGAAAGGCCCCTGTACGCCTCTTCGAACCCCAACTGTCTCCATACGGTCAGTAACCTGGTTTGGGATTAGATGATTGGTTTTCCCTGGGGCTCCTTGGGCGCGTGTCATACTGCTAACATACACGATGTTTTCTTTTAAATCCTGTGGCCAAATTTGCGGAATTACAGAGCACAGAACACATCTGTTTATAGAAAAAGCAGATAAGCAGTCAAAATGTCACGGTGTTCGAGCTGGATTGCAGCTGCTTTTCCAGTTCTTTTGTTTTTGTTGTTGTTGTTGCTGTCGTTCGATGTTGTCGTCTGCTAGGAGCAAAAATATGCAAAGCACTACTGAGCAGCTCACTTTGAAAGTTGACTCAGGGCTGTGTTACTATGGAATGGACTGTCGACGTATGGTACTCGGTGGGGAATCGCAGTGATGTCTCTAAAATTAGCTTCTGGCTTTCTGTAATTTCTACTCTCTTCCGTTGGCCAATGTTTGCATTAATGCCCTTGATTGTTCCAACAGAGAGTGAAGGTAGCCATCAGGTCCACTCCCGAGTGGGGTCCAGCAAAAGATGAAGATCGAGCCGAGGTAGGGTATCCACCGTATCCGAACCGCAGTAGCCATGGGGAGGGTGTCCACACGAGCCTGGAAGGCTATACTAACAGCGTGTTCGTGGAAGATCAAGTGATGCCACCATCCTACGTGGAAGCCATTGGCCCAGAGAAAGTGGAAGTGGAAACACAGACTTAGGCGAGGAATGAAATCCTATTTAGTTTGAAGAAAAATGTGATTTGTTTAGGAGCCCCGCGATTATAATCCTGAGGTGTTTTTCATTGACTGTACTCAGACCTGCTGTCACCTGTATATGATCGCGTTTCATTTTAGCAGGAACAAACTGCTATACTTATTCTTTTCCCATTAAAATATAATCAAATTGAATTTCAGACCGAAGATTCGTATTTTAACTTATAGCTTGGGTTTCTTTTGGTCGATGTCTTGTCAAGTGGAAGTAACTTCAGCAGGTTTTTTTATCTTGTATTATCGTTACATTTTACAAAACACGAAAACCCGTGTATTTTTATTATATCGGTCAGGGTCTGAAATGCGGACAACAAAAGTTTGATTCCTCCCTTTGGATAAGATTAAGAAACCTGTCTAGTGAGCTGCCAAAGTTTTCCCGCATATTTGGGCAACTTTGTCCACTTATGGTTATCGAATGAAACTGACAGAAGTCACTAAACTTGTAAACCTACAACAATGATGATTTTTCTTATTTAGAAAGAGCAGGAAATTTAATGTTATAAAAGCTTTACAGAAACACAAACAAATTTATCAAACGCCTCTCTGAATAATGTAGTGCAGAGAAAGTTTCCTTTAACGTTTCCCAGAGTGCCAAAGGCATCGGTTCAGCCTAAGGGTGGCACTTTGTCTTAAAGTTTCCGTTCTACGGTACTGATTGCTATTCTTTATACATGTACAGTATTAATTGTTACACTGGAGAAACATCCGGACTAACGATCTTTAGCCGCGTGTGCCTTAGTAGCGTATGAGAAATTCGTGTACATGAACATGAAAATAACAAAGGTCTATTTACCTTATGCAGGCAATGTCAAGCAAGTTAAGTAAGTCCGCTGTGTTTAATTAAGGTGTGTGGGTATATTCCTGGGTCGTTTACCATAGGCCACAGCTTGTGTCGCTGGAAAGCCCTAAGCATTAATGCGAGTTTTGGAAACGACTGCGAAAGTATTGGCCTTAGATGGTGATGGATATTAGGCGATATATTACGTAATTGCAAAGGATTATTTGAATATTGTATTCTGTATCACTTAACCATCATCAAAGCATTTGTTTTCTCCTACGGCAAATGGATTACTTGGTTTTAATATATCGTCAAATACATGTATTTCCCATTCAAAGTGATTTATCATGATGACCCGTTTTACATGGCTGTCTTTAAGAAGCGGAGAGACTATGCCAGCCATAGCCAAAATAAAATTAGGAAAAATGCCCCCCCCCAAAAAAAATTGTAAATAAATAAAATTTGCTGAGCGTGTTTCACTGGTATGATCTTATCTGATTTGCATGCGGTGCTTAGCACAGAATCTTAATTTCAGCGCTGAATTCATTGATCAGCGGAGCCGTGAAACTTGCAGCAGTAGTTGAACGTGCATACACGCCTAATAATAGTGGGACAACTGTTGCCCCTCCCCCTAACGGATGTCTGTGCCCCCCCCCAGTTTAGCTTTTGAAATGTAAAAAACCTAGGGGTGCATTCAGCACCCCTATAATTTCGAGTTACGCCACAGTGATCTGCACCTAAAATATATATTACAGGAAAAGTGGATACATAAATATTGTAAGGCGCAGAGAACACCATCCCAATCCACAGTAATAAATAATGAAGTGTCACTAAAGAAGTGTTGAAGGTGCATTTGCTAATGTTTATGTCATAAAGTATTTTTGTCAAAAAATATTTAATACGGCATTACTGAACTCTGAAATTAATGGACAGCAAAAGTTTGAGAGGTTCACATATCACATACAGATGACTGTGAACGTAAAAGCTTAGCACCTACAGATCTGTTTAAAAAGGGACTGACCATCAGTAACCCTGACATTAGCATCTCATTTTCTTGGTTTTCTATTTGGGGTTAAATAGAGGGCAAGTTGTCAGTATAATCGTTTTGTCTATAAGATTTATGGTATTTGATCCTGTTATCACTGACCAATTGGTGTAATTAATTGTAATTAGATTTACGGCTTTTTCTACTCAATGTAGTTGATTAAGTAGCTGAAAGGTTTTCGTACAATACTTTGGATATGGGTTTGTCTTTAAAGTATAACCTTTACATTTTATAGCAAATGTTCATAGGTGCGAACATCTTTTTACTCAGCGTGCCAATTAATTAAGAATTTAAAATATTTCCTCAATCACTTCATTCTGTAATCCCAATGTCTTAGACAGAAATTCGAACTTTTATTTTTGCAATTCATGTAAATGGAATTTCATCTATAGAAAACAATAACACTGCATCATCCACAGAAATTCAGGCATTAAAATGAATCAATAATTTAGCTTTGCAGCAATGAATGGTTGATATTATTAATCCTCAAGAAAAACAAGAAAATGTAATCTAAACACAGACAGCTTCTCCTTTGCTGCAAGTTACCAGCGATATTAGTTATCATGATTATTATTATTATAAAGCAAAAACACGTGCTCATTTGTAATATCACAAACGAACAGAATAAACAGATTCTTTACAATTATTTTGACGCAAAATTGTTTTGCAATGCATAGGTTGGTTACAGTAAGTTGACTTGAAAGCTTCGACTTCGAGTCAGTGTCTATAAGCATGGTTATGTATTGGAATTGTACGATTTGGGGTTCTATTCAAACACTTAGGATTTCTGAGATATAAAAATCTATCACCTCTAACATCCTAAAGCCGCTCCCTTAACGGATTTCATCATCATTCCTATGAGGAAAATTAAACCATGATTAAATTCCCATTGTAAATGCATAGTTGCACGTTAGTTTAAGCATACATGAAATTGTATTCTTTTACAACTTCTAGTGAGACACTATTATAATAAAATGGGTATAGTACATAAATCTTTCACATTTTCTACCAACAAACCATCGCATTATTCGAAAGGTATTGTCTAAAATATCCCAATCGCTGACATTTCCTGTCTACATAATTATGTATGCCTGGTCCATTGCTCTTTATCACAATGCTCCTTTTAAAATCTGTGCTATCGTCCCCAAAGGCAAAGGGTTGTTATTCATTTTCTCTGCCTCCAGAGTTGTTTAGTCGCTTTTGTTGTTGCTAACAAAAGACTTTTTATATCTTCTCTTTTGTTTGGTTTTGTTGTTTAAAATAAAATGAGAAATTTTGTGGGTCTGGAAATTATGAATAAATAAGTTATCCATCTCTTAAAGCTTAAATAATTGTCTGGTTTTTACAGCACGGAAAATACGTTTTACGACATATGAATGTTTACCAAACGTTTTCGTGTATTGTTGTTGGCTGGACACTTCAGTGACATCATCTGATCTTGTCACTGTTTGCAGTGAGTTCAATTTAAGATCTCAGTTGAATGAAAAACTGGTATTAACTGAACAATGTAAAAAAGAAATTAAAAATACTTGAGCAGCCGGGTTCACGGGTTTTTCGTCTTCCAGACGATTAAAATCGTGCATCATATTACTGAAATTAAGTTTCCTTTTATTACACGCGTTCTTCATCATCACTGAATGACCTATTCTTTGTCTGTATAAATGAATGACTTATTCATTTTAACTTCCAAAAGTAAAACTCAAATTTTGGCCCATCGGAAATTCACGTTTGAACTGCACTATTGTTTAAAGACCCAAAACAAATTTAACCTCGCTTTTACTTTGCACTTTACTTTTACTATTTACACTGCTGCATCACACCTCAGTATTCCTACGCGACATCAACATGTGGGTTTATACGTAAGTACATTATAACAACAATTACGCGATTTTACTATTTCTGCTTTCTCTATTAATAGCAAATTGCTGCCAAATGAAATCGATACAAATATCTGACAAACGGTATAAACTTCATTCCCTAAATCTTTCCATCTGCCATTAGTTTCTACGGTACAATCTCGAGTGCATACAAGAAAGATACGTAAAGAACTCTACACCTACCAATAGAATATAGTTAACAAATTCTGAGTACCCAAAAGATCCTAACATATAAGTACATAAACGGTCATTCTTCATAATTACCACATTTGCAGTAAATAAATTAACTCCCTACCCATAAATATATCTTGCACGCTCAGAGAAAACTGGTCATCAGTGCCTGACCTTTGTCCAAATGTAACAGATGTAAGATACTTCCCTCTATTCACAGAATACAACTCAGGATATTCCCAATAGAAACTTTGTGTATCGAACTGAATTATATTTAGTGACAACACAGTTTGGAAAACAAACAAGACTCAGTCCTAATACATGTACATAAACTGTAATAATATCGTGCATGTTTTTACACGATGGAAATGTAATGCAGACAATTTAAAACTAAGATATATTTTGAATTTAATCGTTTCAACATATTCAGTCCCCTAAATCAATAATTGTGTTACACGCAAACCTTGAGCAATTTACCAATGCAAGGCACTGCACGTACGATATAAAGATAGATGAGTTAAAATATTCAACATGCTAAAAACTGTCGGGCAACTTTTTAATAATTACCACAACGCATCAAATCTTCCTGCTTCAAAATATGCGGATATTGATTATGTCTTGAGTAAGCTTCAGCAGTTCTTTACACTTCTTCAAAACATCGTGTGTTCTGAAACCGCGATATTCCTGTCCGCTTGTGTGAGAGCTCTGCGGGTAGCGTGGTTTACTAAAGTGACAGTTCAGACTGACTAGCTCTAGTGTTACTTCTAACACTCGGTCAGAGGTTACATCACAGTGTTCGCAGACGGCTCTCGCGAGGGATATTAAATCAGTAGTTGTTATGTCTGGGCGTCCATCCAGACTGTACTGAGCGGCTTTGAGAGCCGTCTCTACCGCTTGATGTACCTGGAAAGCAATCCACTGACTCTGGACTGGTCTTTGCTTGCTCGTCAGTTCTGCAGACTGGAAGTGTTCCTGGGCCTGCCGAAACCACAGCTGTGCTTTTCGTAGATTTTTGGAGGTCTCTCTTTCAAAAGATGGTGGCACAAAATAACTGTCTGATGTGCTTGATCTGGCGCTATGCCGACTTTGGTAATATCTCTCTTGATATCTCCTGGCCTCTTCCCTGTCCCTTTTAGCTTCTGACTCCCAGGAGGAAAACTGATCAGAACAGCTCCGGCCGGACTTATTCCCCTTTTCATGCCTTTCTATTACCTGTTTCAGGAACTGGAATGCCTTATTAGCACGTTCCTGCTGTCCTGGATTCTTGTCGGGGTGCCACTTACGATAGAGACGTTTTAAAACCCTTCTGCGCTCCTCGGGTTGCAATGTGAATGCCTCCGCAACCTCATTCTCAATCTGCTTCTCGTAGTCCTCTGGCAGAGCCTCTTCCAACTTTGCCGCTAGAACATCATCTGTAGGCTCCCCAGTAGAAAGAACGACATGCATGTCTGGTTGTTTTTTTGGACGCAGGAATTTATACAATGCAGTCACTCTAACAATGATGGGATCCTTTTCTCCGATGTCAATTTTATAGCGTCTTGATAAGCCAACTGTTTCATCAACTTCGTCAACTTGCTTTAGGATTTTTGCATAGATTTTCTCAGTAGCAACATCTACTGATGTACACAGAGCGTCGATGTTTCGTTCGTATCCAACAATCTCGCCGTCAAAAAAGCGGTTGTAGGGATCTTGGTCAAGGAGATGGTGAATATCTGCGGGTATTGGAGACCCTGGTCTGTGCTCGTCTGGCCGGATTGCTTCTGTAGTAATGCCATACTCAGGAACGTCTGATTTGGAAAGAGTTGTATTTATATCGTCCAGACTCTCACATTCCAAGGAATTTGCAAACACTCTTAAATGATCAGAATCCAAAATGCGTCCAAGGACCTCATTGCAGCTGTTTGCAATTTGTCCACAAATTAACCCAGTGTCTTTAAACAATGAAGAGTGTTCCAGGTGTATTATACCAGTCTTTTTAATTAAGTACGCTTTTCGCGAGTGCCTGTATTGTGCGACGATGTGCCCACCCTTATCGTATAAGCCCAGTTTCAAGCTAGTTTTGCAGACAAATTTGTCAAAATGCTGCAGTTGTTTTATGCGTTCTTGTATTTCGTCACTTGGATGCTTATCTCCAAGTTGGTGTCGTACCAGCCTCAGCAAGGCTCGAGTCATCTCCTCTGAATTCACCTTACGCTTGATGATTGCCAGGTACTCGCAGTGATGTCCAGCGGGGCAGTCTTTGTTGGTGTGTAACGGCTTTTCACTCATCTCATCCCCTAGATTCTTCGGTCGGAGGTGCATCGGAAGATGTTGAAACCTGTGTATTTCATCTTCATCCGAAAATCCACACTCTCTTAAGGGAAGAATAAATTCTCGGTCTGTCGATGCAAGGCAGAAACGCTCCATTTGGACGGGATCAACATAATATAGATCCATCGCCCTTCTCAAGAAGTATTCTGAGTTTGGTAAATACAACTGTGAGATTTCGCATTCAATTTCACATTGACCGTTCTGCTGAATTAATAATAGTAGAATCCCCCTGACAGCAGCCCTAGCTGTTTCCTTTTCGTTTGGACCGAGACGTCCGTCACCACATTCTGCTTTCAATGATGACAATACTCCTGCGAGCTGGTCAAAAGAACAGGAATCTTGAGCACCAAGTAATCTCAGAATTTCGTCAAATTTTGCCAAATCTCTGGGAGCTTCATAAAGGTACGGACGCAAACAAGCTTCAAGACTTTTTTCCATGCGAAAAACCAACTGATCTGCTCTGACCAACACACGTCCTTCTTCTACAAGACATATGGGTGTGAACTGCAAACGATGCTTAATCTCTCCACTATGCTTGGCCATATCTAAGTCTTTCAGGTAGCCCAATATCTTATACATAATACGTTTAATTATCTCTCGCTCTCGTGTGGGGATAACGTCTTCTTTGTGGATAGCATTCTTTTTCTCCAGGACTTTACAGATGTTTAAGGTGTGCGAAAAAACTTTGTCCGCAACTGACTCTTTTTCAATGCCAAGACAACTATGAACACTGACGCCCTTCTTCGTGGTGTCATTATTTGGAATGGCCCACTGTGGTAATACCATACAAACTGACCAAACAAGCTCCAAATACCTCTGAGGCACCGATCCTCGATATGCAATGAATGCAGAACCTTGGCGATTGCCAGAACAGGCTTGTTGGACGCGAAGCAATTCTGCCCTAATTTGAACAGACGGAATGAATTTAACGGTGGAAATTGTTTTCAGGAAGTTTGCATCGTGGAGCTCTTTGTTGTTATCTAGTTCATCTGTCAGAAGACGAGAGATGACACACAGTTTGTCTCGTTCATTTGTATTTATTTTCTTTGCCCTAGTTTCTATCTCGTTTGCAAACTTCATGAAATCGTCCATGGTAACTATTGAATGGAAACCAATCTTTTCAAGGAAGGGCTTCAGAAGTCTCATGGATTCGGGAAGCAACTTGATTTGGTCAATCACGTCACTCATTGCGTCAAATACAGGGTTGTTACCGTCGTAAAAAAAGCCTGCATGTCGGAGAACACCTGTCTTGTCTGGAATGAACGGAATATGGGAGAGATGCTCGAGAATTACTCTCCCTTCCTGTGCAGAAGCATTGCGCAATACATTGTCTCTGATGAACTTAACGTGGTCTAATTTAGCCTTATCACTGAGCACGGTGAAGCTGGGAAGTATGTATTTCAGATACATGTCAGCTTCAGTGATCGGAGTTATTCCGAGCTTTTCATGAATTAGATTCAAACTACGACTGGGCTCTAGAATAACACAATGCATGTGTCTCATCCACGTCTCGGATTCATCTCTAAGCATTTGGTAACTTTCTGCTGTGTGATAACATTTAAAGCAGTGAAGATTAGTGGTCTGTTCTTTTCCAAGAAGTTTGAAAATCGACAGCTTTTTGATAGTCCTGATAGTGTTTCCAGACAATGCCTCATCCTCCTGAAAATAGAGAAGTAGTGTTTCACATTCTGCTAGTGATAGATTGCCAAACTCTCCCCCTGTTTCAAGCATGTAGTTAATGACCCCAGTAACATCTTGTCGGGAGGTAGGCAGGGCTAAGTGTTCTTCAAGAAGTTCTTTTAGTGCTGCTGGAAATTGCAATGTTTCTACTGGTGCGCCAACGGAGGACGTTGCCCTACACTCACACATAAGGACTTCTGAGATGGTAGGAAGACCCAGTTTACGCAGTGCCTCTTGCATTCTCCAACCGAACACCACTCTGACATTTTCCAGGTATAATAGTGTTTTGGACAAGGATGGAGGCACCAGTTTACCCGCAGTTGTCGGAAATATTGGCCACTGGCTGATGCATTCAAGGGATGCCTTCTGCCCTGTCTCACTGCAAATGAATGACCATAGGTATCCAAGCCAGGATTTGGAGGGGTGATCATTTTTGTGTGGGGTCCATTCTACATGTTGATTGCAACCTTTCCAGATTCGAGGCAGTTGCTTTCCAAGGTGTTGCGCAAGCTCAAAGATAGTAAATTTCTTAAATGCACCACTGCTATAAGCTTCTTCGGCATTCCCATTCTTCTTGAACCAAGCAATGCAAGATGAAACAAGCTTGCCGTGTAGGAATTTATCCTTCAGGTTGGGCAGAACTCGAGAATGGTTCGTCACATAAGGACCATTACATGTTGAAAACTCACGCAAAATGTCATCATTTGTTAGGAGGAGAGGTAAGCCATTCAGTTTTTTTGGATCTTTGATGCCTGCAAGGCAATAGTCAAAAACGGCTTGAAGAGTCTTCGTGTTCTGGAATTTTGTTTTCTTCAGTGGAGCAGGCAAGGTCTGTGCCACTTGAGACCCAGACAAAAGATGCTGAACAACAGCCTTTGGGTTCACAAACTTTGCTTTCACGCCACATTCTTGGAATGCCAAGCATATCGTCGAAGAGCTGGCTAGTAAATTAAAGCTTATTCTCAGTAGGAAGGATCGTATTAAAGACTGTTGTGAGCCACGTGCTCCCTTCATGTCTCGTTCGACGTTTGCTGCAGTTTCTAAGTTATCGGTGTACGCGAGACTGGTGTCACTGTTCGGATGATGCCAAGTGACTGTGAGTGGATCTCCCATTTGACGCACAACAGGCAAAACCTGCATGTTTTCACTACTAATGTACCTTAGGGTGGCTTTTGCTAGGAGACTCCACTCTCCGTGATAGTTCTTCAAATGTTGTGGGAAGAGGTCATCATATAACTGAAGCTGGTCTTTAAACGAGTTGTTGCCTTTCATCTGTTTTAATATGATCTTACCTGCGCGTTCAATTAATCTGGCATAGGCAGGAGCAATTACATGTTCCACCAGGATTTTATTCCATCTGTGAATGAGACGACCCTCCTCGGTGTAAGCACCTGAGGTTGCATAATCAACACTTTTTGCAAGATTCTTCCTGGCCGTGCCCAGCTCAAACGTTCCATTAACATGCACCGGTAAACCGGTGTTAACCGGAAGAGGGAGAAAGCAGTAAGCTTTGCACTGCTGGTTGACTGAATTGGCCATTCTGCCGTCCGTAAGAAGCGCCGCAACTCCTCCACGTGGTATAGGCTTCCTTAGAGTAGAAACTCTTGGTGTTAACTGACTTTCTAGGGCAGAACCTTTGCAACCAACCATTTGAGAGATCAGCCATGTTTGATCGGTGCTCAGTGAATCTTTTATCTTGAGAGTGTAAACTTCAGACACGGGCTCAGCTGTCTCACTAGGGTTATCCTTGAAAAGTTTAAGATGATCTTTAAGCCTTGCGCGACCTTCATTGCCTTGCTCTGATAACTTGGCACTAATGAAGTACTTCGTTTGCATCTCGTGTGAATGCTTAGTGACACATGAAACGGTGATGGACAAGATGTTGTTGAGGAAAAGCAGAGATTCTTGTGACAACTTCTCTAAGTCACTGAGCAATGCCATCACTCTAGCTTTTGAGTAAACCTCTTCTGAAAGAACTGAGGGCTGTTTTCTGAGTGGAAATCGAAACACTGTTCCCCCCTTTACGTTTAGGGCAGGTATATCCTCCAGATATCCATTCAGCATGTCAGGGAATTTCTTCCTGAATGAAACACCTGCAACAAATTGCTTTCCAGGTGACGTTTTTTGTGTTACTGGAGTGAACATCAGGAGAGGATCAAACACACACAGGGTGTCACTGTTGCTCAGAAAACTTGGGCAGTCTGTCAAGTGATAGACAGCGTTAAAGCCAATCCCGAATTTTCCTGTTGTTGAAATGTCATCTCTCTTTCCTCCTACTCCTACTTTCTGAATTCCTTTGATGTCTGCTTCCGTAAATGGCATGTCATTATAAACGCAAATTGATGGAAGTTCCCCTACAGCAGACCATGAATCGCAAACCACCTTCTTTGCTTTATGATGTCGGGGATCATACACAAAATGGATTTCTGTTGCTCCTGCATCATCGGCATTTTGAAGAAGCTCTTTAAACACATCAGAGGCATTTGGATATGCCCTAAGAATACTTTTCAGACGATCTGTCAGTTCTTCACTTTGACCAAAATCTATCTGGAATTCCTCGAAAGACGAGCAGGTGTCAATGACCTTTTGCCTCTGTGTAATGATACCCAAAACCTTAGCGTCACGATATGATATGTCTGGATGGGTGTACTTCTCTCCACGAAGGTATCCATCCCATTCCATATCATTGAAAGTTAGCTCTTGAGGTGACCGCAAAATCCCGCGGTTGTCAGGGACAAAGATTAATCCGCTTTGTAAGCTACCTTCTGGTGGAGAAAAGTCATGGCTTTCTGCTATCATGGAGACAATTTCCGACAACATAGACTTCGCACTTTTTAAGTCTGATTCATTTAGAGGCTTCTTACCGTAGGTACCTTTCAGTAGTTGAAGCGCTTGGATGAAATCATCCAAGTGAAAATGATCTCTTACTCCGCAAGTTCTCAACAGGTTGCTGAATGGAATAAGCCCGCGGGGAACTTCATACAAATATGGCCCACTTGTTCCCTGGTACTGAAATGCAAGTTGTTTGCATTCTTTGAATTTGCCATCAAAGAAGACGAATTTCAGTGAGCGAAGCTGGTCAACATCAGTAGAGTGTCCTCGCTTGATGGTAACCACACCACTCGGAGACAGTGCACAGATTGCATTTTGAAGATATGAATATATGCTGTTAACCATACCAGTTACATGGTGGACCATCTCATGCGCTTGTTCGATCACAGCAACAAGCTGTGCAATAACATCACTGACATCAACCCGTTTTTCTGTAAACCCAAGGAGGGCTTTGACTTTCTGGCTCATAGCCTCTGGCCCCAGTCTATTCTCGTCCAAAAGCCGTTGAACAGAGCCTAGTAGGTACTTGTGTTCTGCCGCAAAGAGCCTTTCTGCTGATGCATGCTCATCTCCACACTGAAACCAGCCAATTGGATATCTTAGAGGCTTCTTCATGACAGGAAGGAAAGCAGCTTCACGGATTCTTCTTTTCTGATCGGCCGTTGGCTCCTCACACCTTCTTAGTTTTTCATCTATTAGCTTAAGGAGAGTTTTACACCTGTGGTCAACATTCGCTCTCTTTGTCAAAGTTTCTGCCCTTTCACAAATATCTTCCCAGGATAGATCATGTGAAGCCATTCCTAGCTGAGACAATGACAGAAGACGTTCTTGTTGACGGTAGACCTTCCCATGTGGAAACCGAAATTCACTTTCGTCGTAAAGTGATCCAACCTGTGTGGTTGGATTAACCAACTCCTTAGGACTTGCTAAGAACTCACCATTCGGGGAAGTAGGAATGCAATCTGTTGTCCTGAGGAGTTTATCATAATCTCTTACTTTTCTTTCGCCGAGACGCTGGTCCAACACGTGAGCAACAATTCTATCTCTGTGGTCAGACTCGATGCCATCCGAGTGCTTCTTCAACATTGGAAAGAATACCTCAGAAAGAAATCGCTCAATGCTGAAGGTGTTTCCATCGAAACATCTGCTTGCTCCTGCTAGTTTGATGCTCATTACGACATCAGTTTCCAGTTCCACACATCGCTTTGGGTATTCGTGCTTGTTAAGCAATGCTTTTATGCTACTTTTTAAGTCATCTGGGTCATGTAGACTCCACTCAGTGAAGATGCATTGATGACATGACATCCACTTTGATTGATTGAAGACTACTGCTGGTGCAACATCACTACTCCCTCCTAAAGACTTGTAGAAGGCATCAGCCAGCGGATAAAAATCACTCTCAGATTCACTCCGTCTGGGCCACAAACACTGGAAGTTCCGTGCATCAACAATGCTTTGTTTCTGCAGAGCTTGAAGATCTTTCAACAGATTAAAGAAAGCCTCTAACAGAACTGACTCCATAAAACCAATATTCCAGCGACTCTCAAACTCCCCAGTGTCAGAGGAAGGTTTACTCCACAGCTGTCGTCGGTTAGGTTGAAGTAAGAAATTGCCATTGACATGAAAACCGAGGCCTGTTGAGACATCAAGAGGAAGATAGCTAAATGCCTTACCGTGAGTGGTTTCAGGAGTCAGTCCCTTCTTACCTGAGACCAATTTTGCGGCAACTCCACCACACGGCAAAACTCCAGCTTTAATGCCATTTTTGGTGCGGGCGAGCTGTTGAGACTTTCCAGATGTCATACAGGAGCTGACGATGAAATGACAAGTCGTCTTCTTCGGCTTCTTTTTAGCGCCTTTTCCACACACACCAGTTTCCAAAGTCACCTTAACGATCATAGTTGTTTCTGGAACTGGCAGGCTAAAGTCGCGGTCTTTCATATATGCTGCTGTGGCTTTCAGGATCCCACGTTGTTTTGCAAAGTCTCCTGCACTTGAAATCGACCTCGGCAACTGATGAATCGCTGAAACAGTGATGGACATCAAAGTTTTCATATCATTCACATTTTCAGACTGAAGTTCATGCACACTAACATGAACTACGTTTTGAGTAAAGAGAAGCAGAGTGGAAGCCGATTTCTCCAACGAATCTAGCAGGGGTTTCAAACTCTTTTTTGAATCAAAGACAGAATCAGAAATCTGATTCTGCAGTTGGACATCAATTTCCACATCTGTCCGCAGTGGTAACCTGATAAGTGTGTGGGCAAAGTTTGCTCTGTCCAACAGGTTACAGCCAAATATGCCATCGTATGGATGGAACTGGTTTGGGTAAGTCCGAAGTGTCTGTTTGTGAAGTTCTTTTCTCAGATCAAGCTTTATACCGGGCTGACTCGGCTGAACTCGAGAACCAAGATGGGTGGTTCTTGGATCACAGATAAGCACGTAAGGGCCGCTGACAACACTTGGAACGTCGGTCAAGTGATACACTGATGTGAACCCCAATCCAAACCGCCCAACTTTTTCAAGCTGATGCTTTTTGCTCTGGGCAGCAATATTGCAGATGTTTGTGATATCATCTTTTGAGAAGCGGGCATTGTTGTAAGCCCATAAAGCTGGACCGTGACATGTTTTCATCCCTTCACTTAACAGGTCGTGAGCTGTTTGCTCATTTCGACGCCAATCAAGTAGAAATTTAACCTCAGTAGCTCCAGCATCATCAGCATTCTGAATCAACTCATTTAAGATGCCTGGTCCTTCCTTGTACATCTCAAGATTACGCTTGATGGCATTAACCGTTGTCTCATGTGGACCGGAAACCTCATATCCATACTCCACTGCTTCAACGGGAGCAATCACGTGACTCAGTGGTTGTAATTCCAATTTATGAGCAATCCAGTTGGGCACTAGTTCGTGAATTATTGGCTTGTCAAGATCTTGAAATCCTTCTGCAAATACGTGCTTTGCAAGTCGCTCCTCGTCAACATACAGACATTCGGAGGAGTGTACCATGTGTAGGTGTCTTCCACGTTTACCTGATTCTCTGCATGGAACTAAAATCTTTGATCTGTCTACGTGAATTTTGTCCTGGCTTACTATATGCCTCAAGATGTTACAGACCAGATTTAAGTCTGTCTTGTATTCCTGTTCACTGGAGACCGATGTGGCTTGATATTTCTGCTGGACAATTTCAAGCACTTCACTAAGGACACTCTCTTGAAAGGTTTCTTTGACCCCCATAGTGGTGAAAAACTTTCTGAACTTCAAAAAATCTTCAGGAACAACTCGGAGATATGGAGTAAAAGTAACGCCAAGTGTTCCGTGGCTTAAGGCTATCTTGTCAGGTGTAGTGAAACCAGAACCATGCCAGACCCATGGTTGAGCTTTCAAGTAGTTATCAAAGAGGTATCTTAACTGTGCACTTTCTGATTTACTTAGGAACGAGTATATCTCAGACACCATTGGAGAAACAACAAATGCATCTCCCCGAACTATCCGGTAGGTGGTAGAAGCATGTTTAAGATGAAGTATGACTCGTTGGAGGTGCTGGTAATTGCTGGGATCAAGTTTCTTACTCCATCCAAAGACACTCAGCAGTTCCTCCCCGGCGCCTTCTGACTTGACGAGAGGGAGCACAGAGCCTTGTAGCAAAGCAGTCTCAATGAGACCCACTTGTCTTGGAGTGCAAAGTTTGTAGGAATTTCCCTTCCATCCAGCAGAGGCAGGATAGTTCACGGGTGGTAAAGCTTCACATGGAACCCAAAACATGTCTTCAAGAAACTCGTGAAGTGCTTTACAAATTCCATTTCTCGTGACCGTCCCTTGTAAGACATGTGGGTATCGCTCGATATGTTCTAAGAGGGCTGATCCTCTTTTGATATCAACCTTGCCTCTGGCTTGAGTTTGAGAAACATCCATTGCACACCCCAAAATATCATCTGGTGTAATGCAAGCCTCTTTCTTCAGTCCGACTCGTTTCAAGTTGTTTAACAATCTGCCTTCGGAATACCGGCCAGTCGGAAATACACTCATGCCTCTAAACATTGCTACGAGGTTTCGAGAGGGCTCAAATAACTCCTTCGGCTTCACTTTACATTCCAAGGACGGAACGAACTTCAGATCTGTCACCAAGCTGTCAAACTCGGGACGTTCCAAGACCCACGTCATGATTCTCAGTGAATTGCTGTCATTGTAGAATTTATCTTGAACTGCAGGAAGGACGTTGTTTTGCAGAAGTTCGTAAGGTGACTCAATGTGAACCCCAAGCCGTGAAAGTAGGCTGTCTGACTTACCAGAGCTTAAAAGGAGACACTGACATCTCAATTTTTTCAAAGGTAACCCAAAATAGTCCTTGGGTACAGCAGTTCCACACATGCTTACTGAGATGTATTGGCCATTACTGGTTAGGAAAATTGGGAGCTCTCTGAGGAAGTTTCTCTGTTGAGTTGTCAATTGGTGAAGTTGTGCGAATAGAGTACGTAGTTCATCTTTTGTACTCGAAGCCAACCTTGCAATGCATCTCGAAAAGTATATTTTACGGCTGAGTTTGTTTAGAACCGTAATTACACCTGTAGCTGTTGGGGAGCTGACAAATCTGCATACTTCAGGATGGCGAGATATGTATGTTGGAATATTTTGCTTTAAAACAACTGCCCCAACAGACTCTAGAAACGAACAGATGTTATCTGACAAGCGTATTGACAAATCACCATAGGAGCTTCCCCTCTGTTCCCTGCATATCAGCGTACCCTCCTGCAGTCTTGCCAGTTGATTGTTTGATATTGGGATGAGAGGGATGCCTTTAAAGAGTTCAAGGTCTGACTCTATGAATGTTTTAGCCATCCACTTCCATAACTCCATCAACCACTCTTCCTTCGGTTGTTGGTTTTTCCCTGGTGTCCAAGGTAAGGTAGTGTCTGATCCTTCTCTCCAAGTGATTGGAAGAGTCTCTCTGAGCAACGGAGCAACATCATAAACGCTGAGGTACTTCAGTTGAGTGCATTTCTCCACACTGGATTTCATCAGTCCTGATGGCAGATCACTGGCAGCAAATCTTGATCCTCCATTTGGAATGAGAGAACTTGGATTCTCACTTGTCGCTATGTATACTTTCTGCGCATCGTGACGAAACGAAATGAATTCGCCAGTTTGCAGCGGAAGAAGAGACAAGTCGTACAGATCTGAAATGTCTTCACTAGACACGTATTTAAGAAGCTGCATCTTCTCGTCACGTAACAGGAACTGCAGTGAATCCCCTCTAATCATATTTCTTACGATTGCAGGCGTTACCTTCTTGTAACACACACCTGCCCAATCAAGAGATTCTAAGATGTGCTTTGGAGGCTGTGCAACTGGGCAGCCTTTGAATTTCAGCACCTTTGAAATCAAGGCACTTTCCTCAGGATCAACATAGATTTTATCACTTGGTTTCATCCAGGAGCCACCATTGTAGTCCGAGTAAAAAACGTCTTCATTTGCCATTAACTGGAGGAATTTCTTGACCCCAGCTAACCATGCTCCATTAACACGTCCAATAGAAGGCCATCCTCTGTACACATCTAATGGCTTGATGGGATTTTCGCAATCTTTACTCCTACGGACAGCAGCCAAGACCACCTTTGCATAGAGCTCGGGAAAAACTTCCTCCAAGAGAAGCTTGTTCCACAGAGCCTTGTTGTCATGCTGAGACTCCCGATCTGGCCACTTGATACTGCGGCGGTTGTCTCCCAGACCAAAGTAGCCATGTATGTGTACTGGTAAACCAGTAGTTTCGCTTTCTGGTAATGGCAGGAAGCAGAATACACGGCCAGTTTGCTGCTCTGCAGCTAATCCTGCTGCACTGATCTGGAAGGACATTCCCATCCAAGGTAGCAACTTTAAGTCCTCATCTCTGATTAGTTCCTGCATACGTCTAGATGTACTTCTGTTCTTTAAGATGTTAACGGTGATGTATGCACTGGTATTCTCAACAGTCTGTTTGCCAACTTGCTTTTCTATTCGCACAAAACTCTCTGTTTGGATATTGTGTTTTGACAAAATCTGACCAAGAAATGTTGCCCTGCTCGACTGAACTTGTTGACGATCTTTTTGACTGATCTGCACCCTGTAGGTAAGTTTAGGGCGGTCATGGTAGTGATCTCTTTCATAGACAGAAATGGACTCCACGTGCTTAAGAAACAACAGAGAGACTTCTGCATCTGCTTGAAATGACACCAACAGTTCCTTCACTCGATCCTGATCCCCAAAGACTGACTTGCTTATTAATGATGGGCTTGTACGCAATGGAAACCGAAAAATGGTACCGTCTAATTTCCCATCGCGAAAATCTCTTTTACTAAAGTGGAACAAGTCGATCAAGTAGGGCAAAAACTGGTCTGGAAATTTAGCCAATAGGTCAGCTGACATTCTCCACTTCTTACCTCGTCTTCCCTTGTATCTTGTGTTGGTGTGAGGATCGTGGGTAAAATGCTTTTCTAGTGGGTCTAAAAAGCCGATTTGGTTTCCACTGACAACGGAAGGCATATCTATGAAAAAAGAAACAAAACCAGAGTGCAGCTTGCTTTAATAGGATAAAAAAATTCCACTTGGTAGAAATTATTCCCAGTATAAAGTTTTTAGATTGCGTATAACTCACCTGTGAGATGATAAACGGAGATGAAGCCCAGACCGAACCTGCCCACCTTCGTTAGGTCTTCCAGCTTGCCACTCTGCTCGGGGTGCTGGATGTTCTTCCAGTCTTCCTTCCGAAACGTTGCGTCGTTGTAGGCATAGAGGGCTGGTCCTTGGAAGTCCCGCAACGTGTCAGACCACAGTTGGCGATCAGGATGTTGTGATTTATCGTAAAGAAAAACTACCGTCTTTGCCTCTGCATCGTCAGCATTCTGCACCAGTTCCTAATAAAATATTTAAGTGAAATGCCTAATTCACACATACAGGTGTCATATAAATCGACATGTAGAGCACATTTTATACATAAATTTTTCCTCGAGGAATAGAATACGTTTCTCTTCATTTTCGCATTGTGCATAATTTTCAGTGTGACTTAAATAAGGGATGTTAAATAATCCTATAATCTTTATCTTCAGTTATTATGATCTTTATTATCTTTAATAATCTTTAAAAAGGGATAGCTATGTAAAATTCAAGAGCTAGGCGACCCTACCTTTAATATCTGACCACCTTCAGGGTATTTGTCAAGAACTCTTTTTATGTATATATGTAAGGGCGGCAAAGTCTGCCCAAAATCGTCATCCTCTGTAAAATAAAAGAATGAGACATCATTATCAAACTAAACTACATTATGCTGTCTGTCACAAGTCTAATTCCTTACTATGGCAGGTAACCTTTAACTCGTCAGTTTGACCTGAAAAAATGCGCCAATGGAGTTTCGTCAACATATGAAATACCTGCCTTTGTTCTGAAGTTTTTCTTTTAATTGAACAAAAAGAATATGGTCAGATACTGAGTTCTGGAGATAGGCCTACCGTTGAAAAAGTGCTGCCTTTGTGCTGAAAAATGCCGCATGCGTATAAGGCCGATTCATATTTCAGAGAATGTAATCAAAGTAAATTTCGTCACAAAAACGTTCACAGCGAAATTGCTCAGGTTGAAATGTGTTACACTTGAGCGAAACAATGCAGTAAAAATTTCGGTCAACTTGTTTTCATACAATAACTACGTGTTACAAACATAAAAACGAGATTTAAATACTTTTTATTGAAGTGACAAGACGGTGGGGGTTCTTTCCATTCTTACAAAAACCTTTCATTCATACTTTTTATAGGACGATATTATCGCACAAGACATTCTTCGAAAGAGCATAAGAAAAAAACACAAGACGGTTGTTGTTAAAAATTACCTACCAACAAAGTTTTGAAGAAATTAACAAATTGCCATTTCTATAGCCTAAAAAGGCCGCTTACTCAACACGATCAACAGTAACAAATTCAAATTTACTTATTTGTCCTTCAGGAAATTTGCCTTGCTGATATAGATTTCTGCTCTTTAAATAAAGTACATATTAACACAGCATACAGGCATACGTTGACAATAATGAATTAATAATAGATACAGCTTAATATCTTATCCACGGCTATTATTCTCGTTCGTTTAATGTAGAACTGAGAGATCTTGAGTTAGTTCTCTTTCATTTGTCTAATAGAAAATGGTACGAAGAAGTTTGCATATCGAGATGTCCCAGCTTTAATTGGTTTCCATCGTCTTCCGCTTCCGTTTAATATAGTGATTCAGATGATGAAACACGTCATCTATGACAGATTGAGCTTTTACAAGTACCCAGTCTGTACACGTACGTTCTTCATCTTAATCAATATTGTGGTTTGATATTGTATCTGACTAGTTTGCTTTACAACCCCGTCTAAGCTTTTGTTGATCTTCTTGTCTAGAGTTGTTATACCATATCACACAAACTCAAATAATAGTGCTTTGAATGATTGATGAATAGAGCAGACACATGATTCTTTCATTTACATGATAATGTTTCACTTTTCTAAGGAAGTACATCTTTTGGTTGTATTTTGTAGATGTGGATCTCATTGTTTTTTTGCCATGACAATTTTATATTCAGTTTCTCTCCCTGGATATATAAAGTGATTCACATTTTCAATAGGAGCATTAGCAACGTACAACGGCCTGGCAGTAGGATCGAAACTTTTCTTTTGTCTGAAATTAAACACTATTTCCTTGGTTTCTAGATAGTGTTCTTTATACCAGTATTCAAATGAATTGATAATCATTAGTCATTTTTATCTCCATTTTCAAACAACCCCACGATGGCAGCGTCTTCATCTGCATATTTCAATAAGCGGACAGACGGGACATTGCTGATGCAGTCATTAGTATACAAGTATAAAAAGAGAGGCAGATAGAACGCAGCCTTGTGAACTCCTGGTGCCAGTCGTGATTTCATGGAAAAGGTGTTAAAGGTTAACCTTCACCTTCTGTGTCCGTTGGGGAAGCATTTTCGTGAATCTATAACACAATGGATGACAGGACAGCCAAGTCGCGTAGTTTCTGAAGAGGCTTATTGGGCTCAATTGTATTGAACGCCGAGGAAAAAAAATGCCTGGGCGTAACACCGAGAGGCTCATCCAGGTGTTCATATAGCATATTGGTCAGCATGAGAACCGCGGGTGACAGACCGTTGGGCTTGGTAGGCAAACTGGTTTTCATCTATGAAGGGACGAACTAGACCTGTAAGCCGTGAGAGCACCAGTCTTTTTAAAGGGCCATTAAATTCTTCCATTTCTCATCATGTGTAATCTGACTGACATAGTAAAACACAATTTAAAATAGTAAACAGTTGGTCCAAGGAGGTCCGCATGGGCCCTGTAAATATTTCATTGCCCTGACATCAACGCTGTGGGACGAAAATCATTGTTGTGGGACGAGAACTCTTGAGCAAGGCGAAACAATGAACACTTTCCATCTGTACTGGTACAACTATTTGTGCTATTGACATTTGGAATACCCTAGTGTAAGGGATGGCCAGCTGGAACCACGGACGTATATGAAAAAAAAACCTGGACTTGCAACGCCTTTGTGTGAAAAAGAAGCCAACAGGCGGCCATTTTACCAAGCCGAATACAAATGCGCGGGTTGGCTCGCTTCTATTGACGCCAGGGAGAACAAAGGCGGGCATTGCCGGGCAAGCTTTGTATTCGGCTCGGTAAAATGGCCGCTAGTGGATTCAATAATCTCTATAAGCTGATTAAGGGCATGCGAGTCCTGATTTTTTTATATACGTCCGTGTTGGGACGCGCATGTCCTGACGATTTCCTAGAGTTAATATTTTAATAAACTGCTCGCGAACGTCTGCCTCTGCTACGGTGAATGGTTTGCCATTGTCTGCCTCACGGAGTCCTGCAACCTGATCAGCAAGTCTTTCCCTATAGCCCTGATTCTGAAAGCGACTGAAGAAAGAGTTTAGTTCGTTTGCCTTTTCTTTAGGGTTTCCAACATCTTTAAGAGTGTCTTTAAGAGTTGTTTTTGAGGGAGTAGCCAGTTATTTCTCGTAGGCATTTCCATGCATCCCTTTGATTGTTTGTTTGAAAACACCGTTCAACACCGTTTCGCTTCAGAGACTTTTCCTTTTAGATATTTGGTTAATTCTTTAACTCGATCCACGTTTCCGTCATTAAATTGGTATTTCTTTTTCTCATAACTGATTTTATTTGTCTGTTAAACCAAGGTTTATTATTGGTATATATGGTAATTTCCATAGACTGAATGTGCAAATCCTGACAAAAGGAAATATAACCGTTATCGTGTCTGTTCTTGTAAGTTATCGCAAATTTCTCGGAAACCATTCAAGTCATTAATATCAAATGCCGTTTGTAACGTTTTCACACGATTCATTGTTCCATTCTTTAAAAGTTTTCTTTTGTGGTTTTCCAGACTTAATCTTTTGCCTACAGGGTGTCCCAGAAAAAAAACAAACCCTGAGGAAAGGGGTTAATATTCCCAAACTATGAGATATGATTACAATGTATAAGGATCTCCGAAAAGTAGAAGCAGCATTCTTTCTAATGATACCTTGATGGTATCCCTCCTGTAATGCATGACTGAACACCGTTGTCTTGAAAATGGGGCATCCAAACTCAGTTGTACCACTTTGGATAAACCAGTGAATTGTCCTCTGTCATGCTTGTCCTGGATAAGATATCAGGGGCACACCGATTATTTACACAATACGTAAATCACAGTTAATTATGCACCGAGATCGAGTAATTGCTCTTAACCATCAAATTGAATGGCCGCCCCGTTCTCCGGATCTCACGCCGTGTGGTTTTTTATGGGGGTATCTGAAAGACAAAGTTTTCACCAGTCCACCACGTAGCATTCAAGACTTACGAGGTCGCATTCAACAGGAGGTCGACAGCTTACTACATGACCCTGCATTGGTGAGACGAGCTGTGGCTGACATGCGCCGCCGTTGTGAACTCTGCATTGAAAGGGAAGGTGGACACACGGAAGGTGTCGGACACGAAGAAGGGTCTTCAGTCATGCATAACAGGAGGGATACCATCAAGGTATCATTTGAAAGAATACTACTTTTACTTTTCGGAGATCCATATACATTATAATCATATCTCATGGTTTGGGCATATCAACCCCTTTCCTCAGGGTTTGGTTTTTTACTCGGACACCGTGTATACTTAGGGAGGAAGTGAGTGGTGTGGTGAACAATACAACTTGTCAAAAATGTTATTTCCTCTCTTGGCGGAATCAACGCTTACTGATGGAAATGAAGTGTAAAACTCTGTCCAAGTACAATTGTTGAAATCATTGAGTATGATTATGGGGCATCTGGCGATCGCACTCCCACTTCATTCACCTAATCTTGGATGATCCGTACAGCAATATCTTTATCCGAGTCTGGGAAAATTCTCTGGGCAGGTAGAATGGGCGAAATGAGACAGACATAAGTTCAATATCTTTGGAACAAATTAGTCTTCTTGTAAAATTCTTGCACCACTTTTTGTTAATACAGAGGCACAGTCCACCTCCTTTCTTTCTATTTGTTGTATCCAGAGAACGATCTAGTCTCATAAGGAGGACCCCCCAACGATTTCCAAAGTATTTGCATAAATGTCTGGTTGAAACCAAGTTTCTGTAATACACAACTGACTGGAATTCCGGTACTCATGATCGTTTTTAGCAATCGCCTCTTAGTTCATCCAATTTTTGGCTTAGTGATCGCTGCCTGATTCCCCCAAGCTTACCTCGGCGAATTGTTCTTATTCCGCCAGTCTCTCATCGGCACCCACATGGGGAGATACGGGGGTCGAAGAAGCGACAATGGGCTCATGCCCATGTTGAGCAGGGACTGCCGTCAGTACATGTGTTTAATACGTGTAGTATGCTGAGGTACGATCCCACATTGAAATTCACGAACATAAACGGAGCAGAGTATAACTATGCAGACAGGCAAACAGGATTTGTCAACAAGACATGATGACTTAAGTCTATAGTACAACACAAACACGAGACTCGAGGAAAAAGTGAAGTTTTAACGATATCTGATGCTAGAATCATACAGCACAAAAATTATGCAGTTAGTCGCTACAGAAGAACGAACAAGAAAATGTAAGTGTAACACGCATTTTGTATGGAGAGCTACCACGTTTTAATTTGGAAGTTTTCATTAGCATGAAAATCAAAATGTCAATTGAAGTTTCTCCCATTCACTGTTTCAAAGGAAGTGGTAACATTGCAAGAAAGCTTTTCTTCATGTACGCAAGTCATAATAATCCTTTTTCATATCTTCTTCAAATTTCTATGTGATGCAAAACTATACTTCTGGCCTGATCGAATGTAAATCTTGCTTACCATAGGTTTACCCCTACTATCGATATTGCGCTCAGGAGTATTCTCGTGTTAGCACAAGTAACACGTTCCAACACTGCCTAATTGTCCTTTTCGAATCTTCCAACAGATATTAAAGCATTCTTGGGTTTTAGGGTTTTAACATTCAGATGACTTACCATATTCCTGATCTTCCTGACTGTACACCCTGTCTGCTTGTTCCTTGCTGGCATGATGTTGAGTAACTCGACGCATCTTAGGCTTGGAGCCATGAGAATCAAGTGGTGCCTTCCGCTTAGACTGGGGCATCTTGCCAATAACAGGATCCAATGTTTGTCAACTAGTTACATTTCCAAGTCTGGAAAAAAATACCAACTGAAGTAATGTTCCTATACTGTCTTTTTACAAATTATATTAGGTTTAGGCTATCTGAAACACTGGTACATTTTCTTCCTTCTCGATTGCGTAAGATTTTTTATTTTTTTGCTTTCTTAAAAACCCCATTCAGTTAAAATCAGACCTATCCGGTCTGATTTGCTTCCCTACTCTTACTTTCAAATTTTAAAACCTTAACCGCATTAGTCCTCTATTTTCACAAAACAACAAGTGGCTGTCTTTAATTAGACTGGATCCAGCTATTTCAACCGCATGTACTGTTGTCACGCAAATCCCCAGGGGCTTCGCCAATTCAAAAATAATGATGCGAATTACAAAGTCTTGTAACAAGCAGTACAACGCAACAAGCTGGACCGGAAAGAGTCAATCTCGCACGTCCAACGAAAGGGACTAAAAACGAATCAGCAAGATTCACCAAGAAGAAGCACACTTTATGTTGGACGAATACAAAGGTCATAGATAACAATGCCAATCACATTTTAAATTAAGGCTAGCTGCAAAGAGGCGCAATGCCGCCTGTCAGAAGCTAGACTTGAAATCAAGTCCTTAGTTGGCTGTGTTTGTCGTCCATGAGCCAGCAGTCAGTGCTTATCCCGTCCACCGTTTCCTGAGATCCATCCAGCGTGTTACGCTGATTCGGCCCATACGGTAAAAATGTACGACGCGTGGTCATTTTCTGTCAGTACCGGGCTTCGACGCACGTCGGCCAGCCCGCGAGCCAATCGTGCCCGCCTAACGTCTTGATCAACCTGGTTCTTGGAGGATATTCATACATGCAACAATTGTACTGCTTATCCATATATTTCACTGGAACTCAGGCCGTGTCCAAAACGGGCTTCCAGAGCTATGGCTGGGTCTATTGTCTACGTGTCTCCACGCATTTTCAATGGAGCGAAGACCTAGACCTAGCTCTAGACAAGAGATTCGGATGCAGCCTCACTCTACATAACAGACTCATCCATTTTATGCATAGGGATGTCTATATTTAATTAATGCGACTTTCTTTCACATTTTACATTAGTACCCCCATTTCAATACGATGCTTAAAGACACGCTTTACATATATATTTCAAGATAAATCTACTAACAATCTTTTTTGGTAAAACAACTTAACGTTTTATGGTAAGTCGATCATCTTTTCAGAATAATGTAAATACCCTCTTCCATAAATGAAACCGTTTTTTTTTTACTAATAAACGTTCCACTGACGAATCAAACTGTCCTTAAAAAATACTCATATAATTGGGATTCTTAGCCAATCAGAGTGCTCTATCCAGTGTTGGTAGTAAGCCCCATATGAGACTTAAAGCTTTTTATGGTAGAGGTAGCGAGTAAACTAGATGGATATCTAAACGGATATACAGTATCTCTTTCGTGAGTATGTGGGGTTTCGAAAAGAACCGGCAATCCTCAATGTTTCGGACAGTATGCTCTGTCCGTCGTCAGGAGACTGCAGAGGGTCCAGTGATGAGGCAGCTTACGTGGTGTGAGGGCGGTGAGTTGTGGACAAGATGCTAACTCTGAGTCCAACCAGTGGCTTGGGGCGTTGAGGTGTGACGAGTCTGATGGAGGGGAGCGTGGGGGACGGTAGCCAAGGGTACAGGAGACCCATAAGCTGGAAATGTCCTGGGGTACAGGGGACCCATTGGACTGAGATGTGAGGATGGGACGCCAGATGTCGCTGATGTGGAAACCGATGTCTTGTGATACTGTGTTGTTGTTGATGATCCCGATGGCTTCTCTGGAGCGACGTGAGTGCCAGTGCTTGATGCTGGTAAAGAGTTCGGCTTTGCTCCAGTCGATCTTGTGGTCTTCGATGTGGGTTTGCTTGAAATGGCAGACATTTGTATTCCCCTTTCCTGCCATGGGCTTTGTGTTCGTTGAGTCTGGTGGAGAGGTCCCTGCCGGTCTCGCCGATGTACACTGTGCCACATTTGCAGGGGATCTTGTACACCACAAGCTTGTGCAGTGGGTTGTGCCGGCCATGTAGAAAGTCAGCAGGCTCTGCATTTTCGGGGTGTTGTATGGAATATTCGAATGCCATGCTTGTGAAGGACGTGCTGGATGTACTGGGAGGTACTGTAGGGGAGGGTAATGGAACTAGAGGCCTTAACCATTGGCTTGGGTACGGGAGACCCTTCGGCCGGGGGTGGATCTTGCATTCCGCTGTAGTGCCGTGGAGAAGTGAAGGAGTTCTTGGGTGAGGTGTTCCTTGTCGCACATGCTGCATGCCCTACGTACAAGGGCCCGGTTGACTGAAGACTTGGTCTTGGGGTGATGGAAGGACGCGCCGTGGGAGTATATGTCAGTGTGTGTGTGGGTTTCCACTATACTCAGCGGGTGAGACTGCTGTCCCGCTTTCTCAATACCTCAACATCAAGAAAAGGGATGTTACCATCTTTTCCCTGTTCCATTGTGAACTGGATGTTGCTTTGAACCATTGAGGTGTTCTAGGAAGAGCTGGAGGATATGTTGCCCATGCTTCCAGATGACGAAGGTGTCGTCTACGTACCAGAGCCAATCTTGGGTCTGTGATCTGCAGTGTTGATAGCGAGCTGTTCAAATTCTTCCATGAAGAATACCGGTACGTCAGCCAAAACCAGGGATATAGGGGATCCAATAGAGGTTCCGGCTGTTTATTCATAGAATCTATCACTCCGTCGGAGGCTTGATGAGTTGACACAGTTGGGCAGCAGGTCTTGAAATTGTTCTGGAATAAGATCGGTGCGGCCCTTGAGGGTGGGGTCTGCCTGAAGTATGTCTTGGTGATGGTGGCGGCCTCGGAAGAGGACGACGTTTGTGAAGAGGGAGACGACGTCAAAACTGACCATGCTGTCGTCTGGCTGGAGCGTGAGGCCTTGAATGAAGCTGGTGAACTGGTCTGACTTCTTGATGTGGTGTTCGGTGTTGCCAACCAGGGGGTGCAGTATCTTGGCAAGATGTCTAGCTGTGTTCTAAGTTGGACCCCCTTGAAGTGACGATGGGCGTAATAGAGTGTCCGCCTTGTGGATCTTGGGTTGCCCGAAGAACCTTTGGCATTTGGAATTGGCTCGACGGAGTTGTCTGTACTAGGAATGGGAGTTTACGAGCCCTATATGTTTTGCACAAAAGGGCTTGCAAATTGTTCTAGTCAGTAACTGGGCACCGTCGGACAGGCATATTGGGGAGCGAGGTTGCACTTTTTACTGTCCCCGCGAGTTGTTAATTAAACTGAACGACAAACCGCACCGCGTACGCATCGTGAGGAAAGTAGACTACACCCAGTCAATTTCCGACTTGATTTCAAGTCTTTTCAGAAGCTTAAGTTTCATGCTGGTGAATCAGAACCCACTTCAGCTAAACGCAAAAGTACATTTGTTTGAGCGCTCTATGAGCAAAAACCAAAACGCTTCGCATGAAATTAGTTACTTCCTCTGAGGTTTTTTCGATAAGGATTAGAGTTGAGGCGACGAAATCTTCATATTTTCAAGCACCGTTTGATTGTTTTTCAAATATCTGGAAACCTTTGTCCATCGTCCATTTCAACACCGCACTGTGAAGAAGCATTTTGTCACAATATTAAAAGCACGATGCTGTAGTGCTTACTTGTACGTTATCATCTGCATTATCTATTTATACAGTGTGACCTATTCACCCATCTTATAATAGTACTGTAACCGGTCATTGAAACCCATACAATAGCACGAATTAAAAAACACTATAGGACAAAGTTATGATAAAGTAAAACTCTAACGCTCCACATTTTGGATCTAAACCTCTCACAAAGTGGAATTTATTATACATTATGGAAACATGAAAGGGTCCATTAGAATGATCCTCACACAATTGTCCAATTATAGTTAATATGTACTCCTGGGTATGCACCACTCGTAATAAGCTGAATTGCGGGCTGCACGCAAGGTGAATTGCGGGCTAGAGCTTCAGACTTGTTCAGGTTTCTTTCGTCACGTACATCGACGACCGAGAATGGTGGATGGTGATCCAACGCTTCTCACAATTTGTTTCCTAACTCCCAGAGAAAGGAACTCTTCTGATTTCGTCCGCCCTTGTGCGCTTCAAACGAGCAAAATTTTTCAAGTTTTCATTTTGCTCTCAGAAATTCCTCTCACACCAGAAAGTAATAGCTATATGTATAACGATTTTAGAGGGTTTTCCGAAAATGAAAGTGAAAAAAGTGCTGTAGCTAAGAGAAACTGACGTTGAAATTTATGCCCTTCTTGTATATTTGCAATGGGCCGCTAAAGCTTTTTGCCTCTACATGCCATTTATGCGCATGCGCACACAAATCAGAATTTATTGGTGGAAGCTTGGGTACCTGGAATGGTTTGACACTTCCTCATTGTGCCTTCGATTTGTGAGGTACTATTTTGTTGTGGAAAATCAGTAGCAATGATTTTCAAACCGAGTGGGTTTTCGCTTTGCAAATATCGTTTGCCACACGCTCTCCACCAACAGAGCGTCTTCCGTTTTCGTTCATCATTCTTTAATTTTCGCATTATCTTTTTCCCATCTTTCATTCGGCTGAATTTTCCATACTGAAAAACATGTTTGAGAGATTTACATCCAAAGACGATCTTCATACACACCCTGAAATAACTGCGAAACCTGTCGCCATTTTGAACACTGATGCATATATTTTCAAAATTAACAGTTCTACTTGTCAAAATTTAACATAAATATAAGCCAGCATTAACTGTTGCAAGCTTCTTCGTTCCATCCAACCTTTTTTGTTTTATTTTGTTTTGTTCATTAAACCTTCAATCAACGGGCCATAAAATGCAGAAATATATGAAATTTGAAGGAATTTGAATTGCTGTTGTCTGTGCAGGCTATTTCATAATGTGCATGGGACTGGAAGTTAAGGGTATCGCCTCGCTGACTCGGACAGCCCCTCGACCGAAGACACAGTCGGCAGATCTCCCGAAATTCTCCTTCTAGAGTCTTGAATGAATTGTTCATAACTGAAAATCCCTGTGGAATCGACTCTACAAAAGAGTTGATTGTTCTGCGCCGCTGCAATAGTAAAAACGCACATTTGTGCGAACTGGTCAGACCCTACAATTCGCCAGACCATGGGTTACGGACAGACCCAAGCACCAATAGAAAATGTGAGTCTCCAAGTGTGTGTTTGACAACATTCAAAACCTACTTTCGAGCCCAGATGGAGGGCAATATTATTGGATGACCATTCTGCTTCTGCTAATTAAAATGAAAAGGCAAAACAAAAAGCAGAAGACTCACCGATCTCAATGGTGATTGCTGAGCTGTAACCAATGCTGTATCAAATGACGATGGCAGAATTCAACTGAACTCACGAAGGGGCACGAGTGTAAAAGATTAGACAATCTCGCTTAAGGGCTTGCAAAACGCTGTCTTGAGTCAAGCAGTCCTTCGATTTTTACCCCAAATGGCGTGGCGGAAACGAAAAATCATGTCTGCAGTAAATTATAGATCTATTCCTAGTGTGAATAGTCTTGGTCCAAGACGTGAGTGATTAATAGAGGTTTTTGCAGAGCACCCTTGCAGAGTATAATTCTTCTCGCAAATGAGGCCATGTCAAACTTAGCCCTACTTAGAAATATTTTAAAGTATAAATATTACGAGGTCAGTGTACAATGTCGTGTTATTCAAAGTCACAGACATTAAGTAATTCGGAAACAGTTGGCGTGCTGATCTTCTCTGCGGGAGAGGGTACAGTGCATTTTCCCACGATCTAGTTTTAACGTCTTGAGCCAAGACTAGGTTTCCGCCCTCATTAAATAAACACCCCTGACGTCAGTAAAACAAGTGCTGACTCAACATTGACTGATCCCCGTCTGAATGAATATAGTTGGATCCACCGCTAGTTCGCCCCTAGCAAATACGTACGTTCCCCTTGTCAGAGTTTGGCATACTGTATCAGTGGTGCGTGGCGGAGCCAATGGGGGCCAGGGGTGTGTTTTCGCATTTTCTCGATCATGACTCATGTCAAATTAACATCACAAATAATTATCTTGCTCCTTTACCACATATCCAGCAATGTTTAATTAATGAATATGTGCCCCAATTATAAAGAAGAAAAAGCAAAATGTTTAATACGTTGACATAGGGCCTACTGATTATGCATTGCACGGTGAGAGCAAATGCTATTTCAAAATTAACATAAACCCTGGGGAATAACTACGAAATTCATTTCTCACTACAATCCCTCTACGTAGTCCGACTGATACTGTAGGGACCGGGAGCCAGTCAAGACTTGAAAACATGTTTCTCATTCGGGGATTCCCCACAACTGTGTGCCACTGAGTAGACTGGTTCCCTTACCCTTGTAGTTTATTCGCGCTTGGTTCTGTATAAATTTGCGTTGTGAGTTTTGATGTGCATGTTATTTTACTCTGCTGTGCTCAGATGATAAATATTTCAGTGTTTTCATATCTCAGAAACTATGGATAAATAAAATATTTAGTCCGGAATAACACCCTCATCGTAGGAACAATGTTTTCGGTTTAAGGCAAGCACAAATTTTATATTATACTTCATTCAGAAGATTTCTCAAACAATGAAACTCATACAGTAGTGGAGATCGATCTATGCCTGAACGGGACACGTTCGGGAAATGAACAAAACCAACAAGTTCTCCCATTGTTTAAATTTGAAAAATAAGCGGTGTTTGGACATGGTTTTCATGAATATTACCAGGTTCAAAACTGTATTATAAGAGAGTTTCCATAATTAAACCTTATACAAAAAACTTATAATTCAAAGTTTGAAGAATAATACTCATACTTATCAGCCAATGTAATTAATCTTTCTATGAATGATACCAATTCACATTTATGGATGCATAATAAGACTTTAATTAGCCACAACATGATATGAATCACAAGACATAAATTAAAATTAGCATTGATTAAAACCTTAATGTGAATTTCTCTAACCATTTACATTAATTAATTAATGCAATGGACTAAAAAAAATCGGAACATGATTCAAGACGTTTTCAATCTGAGTTGGAAGCATAGTCTTAACTGTGAAGCAGATGAAATTTTTTTAAAGTGGATCTGTGAAAATGTACAGTGTATCATGGAATAATTCCTCCATGAGCTTATTGCAAGATACGCTCATGATATCACACATGATGCACGCATGATATCGCACTTGATCTTATCGAATTCTCAAAAACACCCGCCACCCAATCACTGCTCATGTGAAAGAATTCTCTCAAATTTAAATAGGGCCACACATGAGACCATGGTTTAGTGTTCATATTGTATTTAAAGTGCCCAGTTGAAGAACTAGGTTACAATCTTGGCGAGTATCGCTCTGTTGTAGTCAATAGCCCACAGAGTGTCTTTCAGGTACGCCAGCTCACTTAACCCTCTGACACCAGTATCTGTTTCTACCCACTTGTCACCAGTTGGCACTGTAGCCGATATCCCACTACGGTAGAAAATTTCGCTGGTATAATTTGTTCCATACACCCTTTGATCCCCTACGCTGATGTATGAAAATACCCCTCCAACAGCCAACCACTCAGACCCAATTGTATTGGTGTCTGGGTCGCCGTAGGTACCCTTCCTGTACCAAAGTTGGTTATTCTCTGGCAACCCCCAGTTGATACCCCACACACCTGCTTCACCTGCCTTTATGCTTTGCATTCTCGATCCGGGAACTTTTTGCCACTCACTTCCGGCGATGTTGGTGTTACTCGCCCCTTTACGAAAAATGGGTTCGTCTCTCTCTGATAGACCCCAAACATGACCCTTCTGAGTTACGCTGATGTACTTCACCCGCGTTTTGTCGGACAGTTTCACCCATTTAGTCCCCGTAGGTTCAGAGGCAGTTATGCCTTCTCGATAATACGGTTTATAATATTGGTCAAGCGCCCAAACTGTATTGTAGCCTACACTTACTTGCCTGATTTTAATCGGTTTGTCATTTAAAACCCCAAGCCACCCGTCACCCAAACTTTTCGGGTTATCGTAGGTGTTACGGCGATAATACACAGAAAAAAAAATGTTAACTCCCCAGACTCCACAACGACCAACCGAAGGACGGATCATGGATCCGCCAATTTTGGTCCAGTAATCAGACACAGCCAGGCCATCAGCTGATGCATCGTCATCGATTTCCCTTGAGTTCCTCTCGATCTGTTGAGTTTCCTCCTCGGCCAGACTGTCCTCAAGTCTTTGGCAGTGCGCCATCAGTATCCCTATCGCCACCAACAAAATTAACATGCGCTTCCAACTGAAGATGAAAAAAAAACGAAAGTGGTTTTCGCTCCTTATAAAAGTCAGCTTGAGAAAGGACGTTGGTTTCCAATAATTATGCTGCTAAGAAATCAGCAACAGGAGAGAAAAGTACTCATTATTCGTGCCCTTAGTATCATTGTCAATGTTGCCGTGCCCAACGATATATTTGTTTCATTGTAACACTGAAGGTGTTTAAATTTTAACATTTCAGTCTTCAAGTAAAATGACGCAGCTAATAAACAAAGCATACGAAATCACAAACTTACCATACAAAGGCCATAGCAGATTATTCAAAGTGCGTTCTTCGTTAAAACTGAGAGTGGTGTTTTTCACCTGTAAACAGGCCATAATGGACGGATAAAAGTAACGGATAGTGATGTGGAGACACGTCATAATTTATATAGTGTATGATGCAATGCTCCTGCTGCCGATTACAGATTTGTAGTAATACGTAGCACTTTAACAGTTAGCATATTAATTTCATCAAAATATCAAAAGCGAGAACAGAACAATAAACATATCACATAAAAATTTAATTAAATGTTGATAAAGTTGACACTGAGGCTCCGTTTTCCTAACGAAATTAACTATGGGGGGCGCATCCCCATAGCCCCGTCGCTACGCCCCTTGTGGTATTTCAATCCCAGTCTTTAACATTAAAAGCTTCTATTCCCCTCATTATTAAGAGCTGATCTGGTACTCACATATACACGGCCCAGTTTCTTCAAATCAAAAAGGTCACTTGAGGATTCGTCGTTTCAGTGCTGGACCGCTACGAAATGGAGCTGCACAAGTGTGAAGCCTAGAGAAAAGTAGCGCTTGTTATATACCTTCCTGGGTGGTGCGTGTTTTTTTTTTAATTACATTCTGTAGTCAGTAAAGCACGAATTTCTGAAAACGTGGAACTAAAATATACTCATTGGATGGATATAAAGATTACCATTTGTTATAAGCCAGTTACTGCCCGTATCATCGTAAAATATTGCCAAAAGGTGTAGAAGAGACTCACTTTTTCAATTGGTTTCGGTTATTACCCCCTATTTCTCAATTATTCCTGCGGTAGCCTCCATTTCCAGTGGATTTGCTTCTTATCATCATCCGTTCAACACTAATAACCTGGTTATAAATTCTGAACTCTGCGTATCCCCGTGAAATTGATTGTAGAGCAAGTCTGAATCTTTACACGGCAGGTGTAAGCCATGTTGTCATAATCGGTAATTGGACCGATTCTCATTTGCTCCGGAAATCGCAAAAAGGATTTCTGATATAGGACCTTGTTTAAATTTGTCACCTTTGGCGGACGGAGTGCTTGAGACTGTTCATCCTATGTAATTACAAAGACAATTATTCCCTTTTAAACGGCTGATTTGAAATTGACTCAGTGCTTCGAAAATAACTGAAAAAGGATTCATAGTTTGGAATTTAGAGATGGTTTATAATCAGCAGTCAATAGCCCATTAAAACTTGTTTCTAGCAGAAGTGCAATGTGAATTATTCTCCAAAATTCACAGTGACAATGGCGTGAATATGTGCCAGAAATTGGGGGTGAGGATGGGAGTGGGATCTGGGGGTGACTTGCCCGACCATGGAAATATGAGGAAAGCCGGGGGCTGACAGTATTATATGATACAGAGTTTCATGATATAGATGTCCATCTGTATTGTGTGTTACATTCATGCAGCATCTTTAAAACAGAATGGAATATTGATTGCTTTTTTATTGTTTTCCCTCTTTGAGTGATAGTTTTAGTCTCTGGGAAGTCCAAAAAAGTCTTCACATTTATTTTTTTGCATTCCACAAAATGGGGCAGGAGGTGATTCAATAGCCCATCCCCCATCTCAAAAAAGGGGGAATTTATACCTCCATCCCGCGGGAATTACGCCCATGTACCTTGGAGATGTCATCCGGTCATCCTTTTGAGTTGGAGAGGCTGGCTTTAGCAGATATGATTATTGCTAAACGGATGTAGAATTAAATGAGCACCAATGAGAGAACAAAATGGAAAAAATTGAGATGTGTTTGCCATCTGGTTTCATTTCCTGTTTGTACTACAAACTTAAACCACGAGGACATAAAAAAGCTGGTTTGGAAATGTTGTAACAAAGGAATCAAGTTTTTCTTTTCGCTCCCAGTTCTGCATCTATGATTTCCTTGGACCAGATGTAGTGTTATATTCCATCAGTTTGTAGTCAAGAGTTTGCATCTGTTCTGATGATTAAATTTTTCTGTCTTGCCCTCTGCATTTGTTTGCCTTATTAAGTTCTGCCGGGTTTCAGCTAAAATGTGAGAAAAAAAAGCCGAGCTCCATTTCCTTCCTGCCCCACATTCTACCATTATTCATTTATGTTACAATACTCCAGCGTAGTTCAGATTTCACCATATTGCGGACAACACAAGCACAGGATGCTACAGCAGTGAATAGAACAAAGTACTAGGCTATATAAGAAGTGTGGGAAGGGAAAATGTAAATCACATGGCACGAACAGTTCAGTGCCCGTGAAATGAAAGGACTGTGAGGCATGTACGCACAGTGCGGGAAATCACAAAAGAATTGCTCATTCATGAAGTGCACATGCTATGAAAGAGTTATTGAAAAAAAATTTTTCTAAATGAAAACCTAGGAACTAAAAAACAAACACAATGCACAGAACTGACGGACCAATACACATTTAATTTCTTAGGGCATGATGGGAAATTTGAAAAAGCTTGCGTGCTGCGGGGAATCCCCGAATGAGAAATGACCCCTGATCATGCGGCCAACTCGTGGCATAGCAATGACAATGACCTTATGTCATGTACATGTGTATGTGCAAGATTGCAACGTGAGCACATCATTTCGTTCTATGCATGCGCTGGGTGGGCCGGGGTGAGAAACGGTCTTCCAGATTCAAGGCTCCGTCTGTTGTTAGCGTGTCTCTACTGTTCCTCGAAATTTACCGCGGTAGCTGTGTCAAGCCCAATACATGAGACTTGTATGGTGCACAATGAAGATATCATTATAGTTCTTCTCGAGACAGCACGCTGCCATCCGTTCGTCGGTGTTGGCTGTAGATGACCGGTGAGTCGTCTTGAACGTTTTTATTTTTTCTTCCATTTTGTGACGGCCTTTTCGGCCTTCGTTTACATTGTGTGTATATATGCATAAAATGGTTGCAGCAACTGCATTTTTGTTTGTGTGTCTTTAGCTGCAGTACTTACTACTTAGCTGTGTAGCCGGGCTTTATTGCCGATTCTACTTATTGATGTTTAATAATGGGCAAAAGGACCTGCGTGCACATAAGGCCTAAGGATTTTCAAATCTTTTTATTTTTTTGGAAGTTTTATTCAAGGTCTATTCCTTGTGTGGGCTTACAAGGGTGGATGGGGGAGGGGAGGCCGTCCCCTCCCCACCCACCAAAAGAACAGAAACCAAAACGTTTGGGGGGAAAACTGACAAGAGGGAGACGAATTTTTTAGTCTTAATCATTTCCCTTCAAAATGCCTGCTGAAAGCCCCCAAATGTAGTCTCACTCCCTCAGAAAGACCATAAAATAATATATAAAAACATTTCCAACCCCCCCCCCAAAAAAACTTGTTTGCCCAAACCCCTGACAATTTGGTTTTGGACGCGACCTTAGGCCGTATACCTACATGTTTGAAGATGGCTTGATATTTTGATTATTTACTACAATTCATTATGTTTTGATCGTGGTGGCAATTAATCGGTGCCATACTTTTTCTGCAAGGTTTTGTATTTCCAATAGATTGGCCAAGACTCCAATTTGCAGCATTGTTGATTTGGTTTAATTGCAGAAAAGCCATGTTTGCAGTGTACTGCAGCACATATACTGTAACTTTCCTTTCCCAGAGATACCATAAGTAAATTCTTGCAAATCCCCTGCCACTACGACATCTTTGAAGCAGCAAAGAGGAAAACTGTAACCTTTTTCCAGATCTTCTAAATACCTTAGCATTTAGCAAACATTATATACACTTTACGAACTTGACACGGAACGGGCGCAATTTCTTTGTTCATTTTGTTCTCACAAAACAGTTGGAGTCCGTAGCGAATGGCCTGCTGGTGATGTACTCCTGTATTGTATGTCTACAAATCAGTATTGCGTGTTGGGAAACGACACCGACATGCGATAATGCAGACTGCTTACATCCGTGTAGGCGTAAAAAGAATTCTGCAGCCTATATTCTCACGAGAGATTAAAAAAATCCACCGTGTCCCCTCCCGGGCTCCGTACACATGTGACCCCACGCTGTCCACGTGTCAGTGTTGCGTGCTTCGGGGAGAAAACCCGAGCACGCAATGTTGACTGGCCATAACATGTCTTTGCTTTTAGTCTCTAAAAATAATCATAACTATAAGCCATTGTTCCATGCACAGGGATGTCTTTTTCACGTGATGCCTAATACCGGACCGTTTTAGCCCTGACAGGGTTATGTATTCGATTGTGGTACTCAGATAATGTCGCTGATAACTTGGCCAATCTTTGCATTCCTTTCTCAAACTGATGACACCTTACATGTATGTTCGTGATGCGCGTACCCCGTCCTCGTTCACAGGCAGAATCACCCACAGTTCAACTGAGGTGGAACGATGTCCCAAGTAGTTGCAATGTTTTAGCCTTTGAATTTCTTCAACATTGGGATGTATTAATGAATGAAACAATTTGATATGAAGTCCATCTTCCAGTGCTTGCTGGTAACAAAAATGTGAATGGGCGCCGTTCTTGCTTATGTTTAGAGTTGTGTTTTTTTAAGACAAAGAATGTCCTTGCATTAGTCAATAGTCTTTGTCTTTAGAAACTAGAAGTGCGTTCAATATATGCTATGCATAATGATTAAATCTCTAGGATGCTGTTGAAATTTGGAGCCGGATCGTTATTAAACGCAAGATTTGTTGTTGTAGGTCTTCTCTCTCATTCTAAAATTCGCATGACTGTTTGTATCATTAAAGCAAAGAGAAATGTAATTGTAGTTGCCAGAGGGCCCCACTGAAAGTAACGGATTGTTAAAATCTTGGATTCGCATTGTCTTCCTGCACCATCGCGGCAACAGTGTCTTCATTTGTCAGGAAACGTGTGTCAGGAAACAGTTTTTCAGGTTTTTAAAAAGCGGAGATTTTAAAACGTGGACTTCTTTTTTTAGAGAACCCAACAGCAGATCGCAGATAGCTTTCTTATATTTGATTTAGATGTGAAAAATTCCACAAAAGATGTTCAAAATTAAATTTACAAGTTGGACCCTATAACTGACGAATGTATCGATCAGTTTCATCTTTTAAAAAATCATAAAGAAACTGTTTCAATGAATTCTTCTGTACAAATCTTGGTCACATGTGTTTTTAAAGTATAAAGTCAAATGAATAACAGCTTGCTGATTTTTCTCTCTAATGTTACATGTTGATGCGTCGTACGATCATATACGTGCCGTTTCTACGCCTAATATCAAAATGATTAGCTTTCCAGAGTCAAACGCACAATTTTGTCCAGGTAAAAATGTTAAACATGAAACATGTACGTCTTTGTTGGGAAGTGGGTAAAGGGGCCAGTCATAATTATGTGTCGCTTTTTTTTTAATGTCTTTGCCAAATAAACAAATTTTGGGAAAATAATATCCATGGACTTGGTGAACAGCAGTTGGTGTGTTAGACCTAGTCATTCCTGGTTCACATGATTTTGTTCCTGCTGGCATAATTTAGTCTAAGGGACGAAGTCATACGATGCCGTTACCCTCTGTGTGATCTGCACTTTTGCAAACATTCACGTGGTTATAGGCTGTCAAACTGAAACCTTGCATGTTCATATTCTTCTTTGAGTTTTTCCCAAACGGAGTTTACATTTCCCACGTGTAATTAGGCCTACTCAAAATTTCTATTGTACGTCGTGTTTTTTTCAGAAGGAAGAAATTATTATTGCGACGGCCGCTACATTTAAACCTGTTCTGATGTGTGTGATTTTTCTCTAAAGTTAAAGTAGTTTTTTTTTCTTTTATGATATTCCATTTTTGGAAGGAAAAAGTTGCAAAATATTTCGAAATTTTGACGTCTGATTATTCACTTTGTGAAGTCGTCAAAATGGAACCATTTCAACTCGAGTGAATTTTGCCGCCGATATTTTGTGACGTCAAATTTGCATTGATTTTGCATTCGCCTGCCAGTACAGTATGAACAGGCCTTGAGGCAGTTTTTGCTTTCAAATTGTTTATGTTTCTCCAAGACGATTAATCTTATTTAATTATCCAACAACTCAGTAAATGACCACGTAAGCATCACGATTGGCCTACTCTATTCAATTAAGCATGAGTACAAGCAGTTCCGCCTGCGGCCTCGAATCATTACAATCCTTCGTTCATTCCCTTGCTGTCACATTCCCCTTTAGGTCTCTATACATCTCAACACGGTGAAAATAATTATACTTGACACTTATCCACCGTGAAAATTTCTTACGTGGCAAAGTAAGCCCATTTTCACTGTGAAAAATGAGCCTGCATGTAGGCAAAAATGTAGTTTGACGATGTTTATACATGTAATTCGTAACGGTTTGGCCTGTCCAGCTCTCCACCCGCGGAGGTGCTAAAAACCACAGATTAACGGTCCGATTGATTACATGATTAATTAGTGTGACTTACGCGGCCACCTCCTCAGCCCATGCAACATACATGTACATGTATATACAGACACGGACCATTTACCCAAGGATGTGCAACTTAAGCTCAGAGCTGGTTCAATGCGTGTTACGGCCGGCACAATATCAAAGCAGAAATTAAATTGGATTTTCTCTAATAATAAAACATATATTCCTGTCTGCCACTTTGTAATTTTCTTGTAATAGTTTAAGTCAGGGTACACCCTTTCTAAAAAAAATATGCTGCTCAAGATATTTCATCCTATACATTATGAGAAAAGTGTACCACAAAATTTGGGAATTTTTGCCTCATTAAAACTTCGTTTCTCCTTGAAATCGATAAATGAAGACGATTTATTCGTCAAACGAATAGATTTAACCACCGCGTCGGCGCGTCGTCTCGGCATAACCACGGCTGCACTGTACATGCTGCAACGCGTGTCATGTGGTCGAGAATTTTTCCATAGTCGAGAGCGTCTGCGACCGGGGTAATAACAATCCGTAACACGCGTGGAACCAAGGTCACACATGTGTTTGCACTGGAGCTCGCGGTTGCGCTCCGTGGGTAAATTGGTCCGTGATACAGAAAAGCACCGAAGTACGTGTACTGTACTTCAATAAAGAATGTCAACATTTGGTCAAAGTGTACCTAAAGTATTCCCACCCTTAGTAGTGCACCACTATTTAAATCATGAGTGAGGCTGCCCGATCGTGAATGGGTTTGTTTGAAGCATGCAGTTTGTAGTGAAAAGTTATCAGTGCTTGGATGCCAGAAAAGTAACACAACCCAGTAAACCAACCTCCAAACTCCCTGAACTGTGCACAGCTTTTAACACCTGCAGCGAACATACGATCGGCAGAAGTCATAAAGCCTGTGATCGTTCGCCACAAGCTTCCAGAGGCTCAGCAGTTTTGTCTCCGCGTATCATTTATGTGAGTGAAGGCATAGCTCTACAAATCTGCGCTGTGTTCGAGGTTTTGTCCAGTGCATCTGCTGCGTATATTCAGCTGGTCAGCTCAGCTGCGGAGGTTTACCTTATGCATGCTGCACGCGCGACAGTACGTTGGGCCGTGTCCGAATATCACCCAGCTTTGACTCTGTGGGAACTTGCAGGGGCCGCCAGCGAAGACCGGTGTGTAGTTGCTTGCCGTAGCCAAGTGATTCGGACACGGCCAAGGTCTTGCGAACGTTGTCACCGTGGTATGGTTACTATGGTACACAGAGGATCGAGAGGAGGGATTTTCGCCCAATTTCACAATTTCTTTTCTTTTTTTCAGGCAACTGTTTGTCGACAGTTTCCTCCTTTTTATTCTTTGACAGAAACTGTACATCGCAAATTGTATCGCGCGAATTGTATCCGGCAACAGCGATTTGATTCTAAAACTGGACCGGAGAGTTGCCCAAGGCCAACCGAATTGCAAAATGCTATGCAAAACAAAAACAATACGGTATTGTTGTGGTTGGTCAACAAGCTGATGTAGAAACAGTCTAGCGACTTCTGATTTCAATCAGGCAGTAGTTTGGGAGCTTGTAAAGAGACATACCGTAATCGGGTACACGGCACTGTGCATGTTGTCTCTGCCCCCCCTCCCCCGTGCTCGGGATAGGATCTATAATAGTAAAATTTGTAATTTGATTACCTGGATACCAGACATGATTCAAAATCAAGATTTCGAGACTCGTCGGGTAATCCTCAGGTTAGGGACCGGAATGATGAGTAATGCGTGCCTCACGACGGGTTCTTCGACCATGGAGATTGTGTGCTGGTGAGGTATAAGGTTGAAGCTCCCCGATTTGCGACTTTTCTGAACAGATTACTGTCGTTGGTTCAGTTATGATTAATCTGATGTTAAAAAATTAACAGCTTTAGGGTTGCAAACACCAAATTTACGAAATGGTTTTGTGAGACAAAAGTTAACTAGGCTGGTTTCACTATTTGGACATATCAGAAAACACTGGCATTAAAAGAGCTTAATAAAAATCATTTTGTTACTGAAAATTTTTGATTGTTTAGAAAAGACAAGTAGGACCCTACTGATACTGGTACGGACTTTGAACTTATGGGGTCCCTATACTTGCGGAGTCTGCACGTTTCGTTTTAGGGAGTCCTAACCAGGCTGAAGTCCATTTCATACAAAATTACTTTGACAGCAGCATCGCGAGAGCCTGCAAAACGGTCACTGTGCTTCGTTCGAAGAGCGATGCGTTCTTCGGATCGCAGAGGCCTTCTTTTTCTGATCCTCTGTACGACCGATTTCGAACCTCCTTACTATGCAAGTTAAAGATTTGCGTGTCACGGATACCAGTTTCAATGTTTTCTCCGGTATTTCACCTTCCGATTTTGTTTTTCAAAAGCGCCGCCAGCGGTCAGATTGTGGAAACTTTTTATAACACTCGAAGACACACCGTTCAAAAGTGTTGGCCAAATTACAAAAATACAGACACAATACAGACATGAATTGGTAATGAACATATGATTTATTACGCACTAAACACAATCATACTTTATTTTCAAAATGTTTAAAACCGTTGAAGTTGGTCTTTATTGAATAATAACGGCCTGTGAGAGCCGGCATATTTGGGTTGCTCTCTGCGTGAGCACCTTTTCGACAATTTAACGTAGGCCTAAATGCGTTTTTAAGGATTTCTGCCCAGACATGAACATGATCAGTCCAACTTCACAAAACATCACGTGTGATATCGTGATTAGTCGCCATGCCATAATACAAACAGGAAAATTGTGTAGATTGAAGATTTCAGCTATTACGGTGAAACATAATCATAATTTGGGGAATAAGTTCACTTGAGTGTTGGTTTTAGGTTTTCAGCCTAATGTGAGCACGGATCGGTAATACATTAAACTTCATGTGTAATGTCTTTATTACTAACTCTCCATGTGATATAAACAGAAAAATTGAGTAGATTGAAGGATATTTTGGGAAATTTGTTTTTGCTGGTTTTTAATTTTTCAGCCCTAATATGAGCATGGGTCAATAAAACCAGCTAGAACTTCACGTGTGATTCGTTACTAGTCTCCCTGCCATAAATAAACAGGAAAATTGTGCAGATTGAAGATTCTAGATGTTATGATGAAAAATGAGTTCGAAGAATTTCTCGTTTGTTGGTTGGTTTTCTGGTTTTTCAGCCTTAATATGAGAACAGATCGGTAAAACTACAGGAAACTTCACGTGTGATGTCGTTACTAGTCTCCATCCATTAGTCTTGAAACTCGGCTTTTTCTTGTTAGCGATTTGTAGCTCTGTACGAGGGCTAATATTAGCCCTCACAGGAATATATAACAGCACTACAATGACCAGGGGCGACGACCGACTGGCAAGGGACTACTGAAATTTGCGGAAAAATCACATTTGACAAGAACTTATTGCAGGTCACAAAATATACCACAATGCTGGATCGTCGTTCATGTTTACATGTGTTGAAATAATTATATCCGAATGAAAAAAGTCAGTCGAAAAATGGTTACACGAACAAGCAACGTTAGCTAGAGAAAGTGTTCGAAAGTGTGGGGAAACAACACGACATGGAAAGTTTCCTGTTCCCCTTCATCCCCTCAGGGCACTACAGACCTAAGATAGGGGCCTTTCGATTAAACTTCAATCAAAATGCTGACTAGAAACGAAATCTGTACTCTCTCGAGTGCGAGTACACTGGCAAATTAAGGGAAAACAAACACGAGCGTTGAAAAACCATCCCTCTGCAAAACGGCCAAATAGTGCCACTTTCGAACCCGACTGCACCCAAATTGCTCAGAATTTGAAGCCCAAAGTCCGGGCCAGAGGTTCAATGCCATATTTCTCCAATTCCTCAATTTTATGGCTCTCAGGACTCTCTAATATAGAATATTTTGAGTGTGTAACTTTTATTAATGAGCTCAGTGGACATATTTTGGGTCTTTTTGCAAGGGTGCACCCTTTAGTCATTTCGTTCGTAACTCCGGGGTGATAACGCCGATATCGAGCAGCAACCTGCAAGCGCCTAGCGGAAAAAACTGGGGCGTATTTTTTGTTATGATTTCCATGGAATTTTTCCAGGAATTTTCTAAGCATTTTGGGGATTTTTGACGGGGTGGTTTTTTTAAGTACTGAACCATGAATTCACGTTTTTGATGCAGGGCTAAAGTTGGTGAGAACCTTCATATCATCTTTCACCAGCGTTATTCCCAAGGCAAATGCTGCCATATAGCTCGACGATCTAACTCATCGGAGTTTACTGAGCATCCACTTTTATCACCTGTATGCCCGAGCCTATATGTTGCGTCACGGAGAGGTGCCGTGCCGCAATCGTATCTCAAACCGCAAAACGGTAATAATTATGCTTTTGACTGCGTTTGTTCGCAACGTCAGCCTGTGGTGAATGATTGCATGGTGTAGAATGACTGGGGCATACTGAACATACTTGGACATACTGAAGTCTCCTCTTGAATCTGCTTATCTGCTTATTCCTGTGGCCATGCAATAGACCTTCAACATATTGACGTCATGCAGTGTTAACCGCGGTGCATTGTGGGTGAAAGGTGGGGGTGTTGCAGGAACGTGCTATATGTGTTTCGGATGATAATCGGGAATTTTTTTCTTTTCTTTTTTTTCGTGTCAGGTCGATACACACGCCATATACGTTACACATAATGTGTCACGTTGACACGTTCCTGCAACATCTCCACCTTTCACCCACAATACACCACGATAAACACTGCATTACGTCATTATGTTGTAGGTCTATTAAGATTGATGTTGTTGTTGTTGTTGTTGTTGTTGTTGTTTTAATGGTGCTTTCAGCAACTCAGACTATTTGCATCAATAACTATACGCTTATTCATACACTTTATAATCAGCATCACATTACGGAGTTTGGAAGAAGGTCGAGTTTTTTTAGGCAGGAGGAAACCGGAGTATCGGGAGAAAACCAGCGAAAGCGATTATGGACTGGAAACCAAATGCAAGTTAAAGCCTGGGCCAATCTGGGACTCTAACCCAGGCCTCATTGGTGCAAAGCGTTCCCTTTTGTGAGGGATTAGGCCCAAAAGCCCACCAACTTCTCAACAGATTAAGGCAACCGCAAAGTTAATGAGCTTGGCTTCACGGGAGACCTCGATGCATTTTCACTGTGTTTTTACTTTAATTACCCCAGCGTGTCCTCACCGGGCCTGCAGGGGATTATTTTCACCAGGTAATCCGCTCTGACATCGCCGTAAAAAAATGTTTCATGGTAAATTAATTGCAAATTATATATAACTCCGAATCCACAGCGTTGAGATTCATAGTGAGGTAACACCCTTCGTAAAAGTGATTATCTTCATGGTGGATCATTCTGCGTAAAATAAATCATGGCTGAAAACGGAATTACTGTTGAGCAACACTGAGAAAACTCTATCCCCAAAAATCTTTTATGCCATATACGGTGCAGTGAACATATTGAAACTGTACAGTCAGTATCACATTCGTCCACTCAAATTACAACTTTCACATATATCTTACCAAATTTTGAACAATTTTGCTCCAAATGAATACCTCACGACATGAAAGAGCAGTGCTGAAATTTTTGAAAATCCCTTGATGATAAAAGCGCACGAATAGGCAAGGGGCAATCAAGGGCGTCGTTGTGAAGTAAGGCACCCTCACTCCTTGGCGCACGGAGTTCTCGGAACAGAAGTTCAGTTCAATTTGATTTGATTTTTCACAACGTCATGGATAAAACGTAAAATTGGATTTCCTATCATAAAAGTGTTTCAAAAGACAAAAAATCATAACGCTCCTAAAAATACATGTATATTTTAAATAATAAATGAAACCCAATAAAAATGAATACCATTTTACTTTATTCACAGGAAGGGGAGGTGTCCACCACAGTTTGTATTGTGTATATTGGCGATGACAAAAGACATTGGCTGGAATCTCATAGAATTGTACATTTGGGTTTCATTCAGTATTTGTGCTAGATTTTGACATCCTTACAATTTTCTTAATCTTCAGTGTATGTTTTCTTAAAATTTACATTATGGAAAAACAGACAGAAAAAATTTCTGTTCAGCCAGGAACATGATTTGACAGGAAAGTACTTTGAAAACAATTTTAAAATCAATTTGGAGAGTTTAGTCCGTTTTTCAGCAATATATTCTTCATGTGTGTGAAGTTGGTTTTCATTTAGGTGTTCAAATAATGATAAAGGTCATTGGAGTCACTTGTAAGATCAATAGGATCGCCAGTTTGGTGGAGTACGAGACAATTACCGAATACGATCGTGTATCAACTATCACAGTTTGCATCATTGACCACCCGTCAAAAACAGCTCTTCCTGTACCCGTTTTAAAAGCTGAAATCAGCTAAGCAACATCAAGGAATTTAGGACAGAAACAGCATTTTTTAACTGCTAATCAATTGGCTTTATTTTTAAAACTTATCTTGTGTAAAAGTTTTTAATTATATGGTTTGTGAAATAATAAGCATTCTATTTATAATATCTGTCAAAATGCAATAATTTTGCAGCATTCAGCGACTTCGTTGAGGACATACCAGTGCCTGGTTTTCTATTCAAAAACCTCACAGAGCGAAGAAATCAAACACAATGGAAGACTTCAGTGATGGTAAGTACCAGCAGATTATTAGAAAAATGTGAAGCATAATTTTTTTTCAGTTACACAAAACAAAATAAAATGAACAGTATAGCAAGATGGTAGTCATAGATAAAGCCACATTTTTAAAGTATACTTTTGCCTTGAAAGAAAAATATTTATTGAGTGTTTAAGTATTCAATAAACTGTACCTTGATCACTGCTTGTATAAGTAAGATACTTGTGTGGGATAAATGGAATATACATGCCTCAAGACAGAAATAAATAATATAATCCTTGGCAACATTCTTGATAACAACATCAATAACAAATGCTTAAGTCAAGTATTTTGCAACTTTGTAGAGGACGACGACTTTGGGCAGAAGTTACCACCTCTGCACATCTACATAAAAAGAGTTTTGGACAAGTACCCGGAAGGCGGTCAGATTTTAAAGGTAAATTCTCTGTTAAAGATAAATGGGACCGTTTAAACTTTCCACAAGATTGTAGAAGGTTTTTTATTTGATTAAATTATTTTGTGTTACTGGAAAGCACCCTGAACATCTATGATGGATTTTGCGCTATATATGAATATTTAATATTATTACCGTTATTATAAACTGGACACAAGTCATAATGAAAAACATAAACACTCTGTTCAAGTTTGAGAAAGCCCTGATTTGTACATAATTACATGTTTATTGCATTTAGTACGTTTTATTTTGATTAATGTAATTTACATGGAGACCTAAAGTAAAACTTGTTTTATAAATCATGCTGCATTGCGGCTAAAATGTCTTAACTTCCTAATGCATTGTTTTATATTTTAGGAGCTGGTGCAGAACGCTGATGACGCTGAGGCAAAGAATGTGATTTTCCTTTATGACAAATCGCGACATCCTGATTGTCAACTGTGGTCTGACACATTGCGGGACTTCCAAGGACCAGCTCTCTACGCTTACAATGACGCAACATTTCAGAAGGAAGACTGGAAGAACATCCAGCACCCCGAGCAGAGTGGCAAGCTGGAAGACCTGACGAAAGTGGGCAGGTTCGGTCTCGGCTTCATTTCTGTTTATCATCTCACAGGTGAGTTGTACACGTTCTAAGTAACTCCAGTCTTATAACTTCTACTTTGCTTTCTTTTAATCTCCTTACAGCAGGTGTTGAGGTTTTGTTTCATTTTTTCCACAGACATGCCCTCTGTCATCAGTGGAAAGCAGCTCGGCTTCTTGGACCCACTAGAAAAGCATTTTATTTACGATCCTCACACCAACACAAGATATATGGGCAGACGAGGTAAGAAGTGGAAAATGTCAGCTGACCTTTTGGCTAAGTTTCCAGACCAGTTTTCGCCCTACCTGATCGACTTGTTCCACTGCAGCAAGACAAACTTTCACAATGGTAACCTAGACGGTACTATTTTCCGATTTCCACTGCGCACAAGTGCGTCCTTGATCAGCAAGTCTGTCTTTGCCGATCAACGTCGTGTGAATGAACTTTTGGCGTCATTTCAAGCAGATGCAGAAATCTCTTTGTTGTTTCTCAAGCATGTAGAGTCCATTTCTATATACGAAAGAGATCGTTACTGTGAGTGTCCGCGACTTACCTGCAAAGTGCAGATCAGTCAAAGTGATCGTCAAAAAATTCAGTCGAGCAGGGCAACATTTCTTGGTCAGATTCTGTCGAGACAAGACATCCAAACAGAGAGTTGTGTGCGAATAGAAAAGCAAGTTCGCCAACAGGCTGCTGTAAAAACCAGTGAATACATCACTATTAACATCTTAAAGAACAGAAGAGCATCCAGCCATATGCAGGCACTTATCAACGATGAAGACTTAAAGTTGCTACCTTGGATGGGAATGTCCTTCCAGATCAGTGCAGCAGGATTAGCTGCAGAGCAGCAAACTGGCCGTGTATTCTGCTTCCTGCCATTACCAGAAAGCGAAACTACTGGTTTACCAGTACACATACATGGCTACTTTGGTCTGGGAGACAACCGCCGCAGTATCAAGTGGCCAGATCGGGAGTCTCAGCATGACAACAAGGCTCTGTGGAACAAGCTTCTCTTGGAGGAAGTTTTTCCCGAGCTCTATGCAAAGGTAGTCTTGGCTGCTGTCCGTAAAAGTAAGGATCCTGGAAATCCCATCAAGCCAGTAGATGTGTACAGAGGATGGCCTTCTATTGGACGTGTTAATGGAGCATGGTTAGCTGGGGTCAAGAAATTCCTCCAGTTAATGGCAAATGAGGACATTTTCTACACGGAATACAACGGCGGCTCCTGGATGAAACCAAGCACTAACATCTATGTTGATCCAGAGGGAAGTACCTTAATTTCAAAGGTGCTGAGATACAAGGGCTGTCCCGTGGCACAGCCTCCAGAGCATGTCCTTGAATCCCTGGAGTGGGCAGGTGCACATTACAAAAAGGTAACGCCAGCAGTTGTAAGAAATGCGATCAGAGGGGATTCACTGCAGTTCCTGTCACGTAATGAGAAGATGCAGCTTCTAAAATACGTGTCCACTGATGGCATTTCAGATCTGGGGAACTTGTGTCTTCTTCCGCTTCAAAGTGGTGAATTCATTGCGTTTCATCACAATGCTCAGAGGGTGTACATAGCGACAAATGAGAATCCAATTTCTCTCATCCCAAATGGAGGATCCAGATTTGCTGCGAGTGATCTGCCGTCAGAGTTGACAATTTCTGGTGTGGGGACATGCACTCAGTTGAAGTATCTCACTATTCATGATGTTGCGCCACTACTGAAGGAAATACTTCCAGTCACTTGGAGAGCAGGATCAGATGATACTTTAATTTGGACGCCAGGGATCAACCAACAGCCCAAGGAAGAATGGTTGAAGGAGTTATGGAACTGGATGGCTAAAACATACCCGACCTCAGACATCGAGGTGTTCAAAGGTATTCCTCTCATCCCAGTACCACACAATCGATTGGCAAGACTGCAGAAGGGTAGGCTGATAAGTCGCGAAAAGAGACAAAGTTATCCATGGTTTTCATTGAAATGCCTGTCGGATAACATCTGTTCATTTCTCGAGTCTGCTGGGGCAGTTGTTCTACGACAGGATGTCCCAAAATACATATCTTGCCACCCACATATAGACAGATTTATCAGTCCTCCAACAGCTGCAGGCGTGTTGACGATTTTAGAAATATGCAGTCGCAAGATGAATTTGGTGAGATGTATCGAAAGGTCAGCTACAGGAACAAAAGAAGAGCTACGTTCTCTGTTCGCACAACTCCAACCATTGACAAGTCAACAGAGGGACATTTTGAAAGAGCTTCCCATCTTCCTCGGAAGTGATGGCCAATACGTCTCAGTTAGGATGTGCGCAACTGCTGTGCCAAGTGACTATTTTGGGTTACCGGTGAAGACCTTGAGATATCGGTGTCTGGTTCTAAGATCTGACGAGTCAGACAGCCTACTTTCGCGGCTTGGAGTTTGCAGTCAGTCTCTTTATGACCTCCTGCAAAGACTTGTCCTCCCTGCAGTGCAAGATGAATTCTACAGTGTCAGTGATTCACTCATGATCATGGCGTGGGTCTTGGAAAGTCCCCAGTTTGACAACTTGGTAACAGACCTGAAGTTCGTACCATCTTTGAGGGGTAGAGCAAAGCCGAAGGAGTTATTTGAGCCCTCTAGAAACCTCCAGGTGATATTTAGAGGCGAAAGTGTTTTCCCAACGGGAAGGTATTCCGAAGGAAAACTGCTGAACAACTTGAAACGGGTTGGACTAAAGAATGAGGCTGACATTACACCAGATGACGTTTTAAGGTGTGCAACGGATATTTCTCAAACCCAAGGAAGAGGCCAGGCTGATGTAGAGAGAGGATCAATCCTCTTAGAACTTATCAAGCGAAACCCAGACGTCTTACAAGGGGCAGTCACGAGAGACGGAATTTGTAAAGCACTTCATAAGTTCCTTGAAGATTTGTTTTGGGTTCCGTGTGAAGCTTCAAAACCAACAAAGTATCCTACATCTGCTGAGTGGAAAGGGCTTGGCAACACACTCTACACTCCAAGACAAGTGGGTCTCGTTGAGACTGCTTTCCTACAAGGCTCTGTGCTCCCTCTTGTCAAGTTGGACGACGCCAGAGACGAACTGCTGCGTGTCTTTGGATGGAATAAGATACTAGACCCCAGCAATTACCAGCATCTTGAACGAGTTATTCTTCATCTTAAAAACGCTTCTACAAGATACCACTTTGGTCTTGGAAATGCGTTTGTTGTGTCTCCAATGGTGTCTGAGATATACTCGTTCTTGAGTAAAGCAAACAGTGCACAGTTAAGATACCTCTTTGATAACCACCTGAGAGCTCAACCGTGGGTCTGGCATGGTTCTGGTTTCACTACACCTGACAAAATGGCCTTAAGCCAAGGAAAACATGGTGTTACTTTGACACCTTATCTCCGTGTTGTGCCTCAAGATTTTCTCAAGTTCAGAGAGTTCCTCAACTCCATGGGGGTCCAAGAAACCTTTCAAGAGGGTGCCCTTTGTGAAGTGCTCCAATCTGTTCAGCAAAAACATCAAGCCGCATCGGTCTCTGTCGAACAGGACTATGAGACAGACTTAAATCTTGTCTGCAACATCTTGACACACATAGTAAGCCGAGAAAACTTTAACGTTCACAGATCAGCGATTCTAGTTCCTTGCAGAGAACCGAGAGAATATGGAAGACGTCTACACTTGGCATATTCTTCTGAGTGCCTGTATGTTGACGAGGAGCGACTTGGGAGACAGGTATTCGAAGAAGGATCTCAAGATCTAGACAAGCAAATAATTCACGAATTAGTACCGAATTGGATTGCTCATAAACTGGAACTGCAACCACTGAGTCACGTGATTGCTCCTGTTGAAGCAGTGGAGTATGGGTATGAGGTTACCGGTCCACACGAGACAACTGTTAATGCCATCAAGCGCAATCTTGAGATGTACAAGGAAGGACCAGGCATCTTCATTGAGATGATTCAGAATGCTGATGATGCTGGAGCTACCGAGGTTAAATTTCTTCTTGACTGGCGTAGAAATGAGCAAACAGCTCACGACCTGTTAGGTGAGGGCATGAAAGCATGTCACGGCCCAGCTGTGTGGGCTTACAACGATGCCTGTTTTTCAAAAGATGATATAACAAACATCTGCAATATTGCTGCTCAGAGCAAGAAGTATCAGCTGGACAAAGTTGGGCGGTTTGGATTGGGGTTCACATCAGTGTATCACTTAACCGATGTTCCAAGTGTTGTCAGCGGCCCTTACGTACTTATTTGTGATCCAAGAACAATACATCTTGGTTCTCGAGTTCAACCCAATCAACCCGGTATAAAGCTTGATCTGACAAATGAACGCCACAAACAGACACTTAGAAGCTACCCAAACCAGTTCCAGCCATACAATGACATCTTCGGTTGTAAGCTGTTGGAGACAGCAAAATTTGACCACACACTCTTTAGGCTACCACTGCGCACAAAGGCAGAAGCTGACGGCCAGCAGCTAAATCAGATTTCTGATTCCGTCTGTGACTCGAGGAACAGCATTGAACCTTTACTAGCATCTTTGCAGAAATCGGCATCTACTCTGCTTCTCTTTACTCAAAATGTGATCCATGTTAGTGTGCATGAGCTTCAGTCTGAAAATGTGAATGATGTGAAAACCTTGATGTCTGTCAATATTTCAAGTTTTCATCAGTTGCCAAGGTCGATTTCGAGCCAAACAGGCAACTTAGCACCTGAACGTAGTATTCTGAAAGCGACATCAGCATGTATGAAAGGCGATGACCATAGACAGCCTCTTCCAGAAACAACACAGATAGTAAATGTTGCTCTTGAAACTTTGGCCTCCGGAAGAGGTGCAAAGAAGAAGCCAAAGAAGACAACTTGTCATTTCATCGTCAGCTCTTGCATGGTATCTGGAAAGTGTCTTCAGCTTGCTCACACCAAAGATGGCATTAAAGCTGGAGTTTTGCCATGTGGTGGAGTTGCTGCAAAATTAGTCTCAGGTGAGAAGGGACTGACCCCCGAAACCACTCACGGTAAGGCATTTAGCTTTCTTCCTCTTGATGTCTCCACAGGCCTAGGCTTTCATGTCAATGGCAATTTCTTGCTTCAACCTAACCGACGACAGCTGTGGAGTAAACCCTCCTCTGACACTGGGGAGTTCGAGAGCCGCTGGAATATTGGCTTCATGGAGTCAGTTCTCTTACAGGCTTTCATTAATCTTATGAAAGATCTTCAAGTGCTACAGGAACAGAGTATGGTTGATGCACGCAATTTCCAGTGTTTGTGGCCCAGACGGAATAAAACTGAGAGTGACTTCCATCCATTTGTTGATGCCTTCTACAAGATAGTCGGCAGTAGTTCTGATGCCCCAGCAGTGATCTTTAACCAAAGCAGATGGGTATCAGTACATGAATGCTTCTTCACAAATTGGAGTCCAAATGACCCGGAGGACTTGAAACGCAGCATCAAAACCTTGCTGAACAAAGATCAGTACCCCAAGCAGTGTGTGGAACTGGAAAAAGATGTGGTCAGTAGCATCAAACAAGCAGATGCAAACAAATTTTTCGATGAAAACACCTTCAGCATCGAGCGATTTCTGTCTGAGGTTTTTTTTTCGATGCTGAAAGATAAACCTGATGACATCGAATCTGTACACAGAAATAGAATTGTTATTCACACGTTGGACCTTCGTCTGGGAGAAAGAAAGGTAGGAGACTATGATGGATTGCTTAGTACAACTGAGTGCATTCCCTGTTCTCCAGAGGGTGAGGGTTTGGTAAGTCCAAAGGATTTGGTGAATCCGACCACACCAGTTGGATCACTTTATAGTGAGACTGACTGTCGGTTTCCACATGGCGAGCTCTACCGTAAAGAAGAACGTCTTCTGTCTTTGTCTCAGCTGGGAATGGCTTCAGATGACCTACCTTGGGATGATATCTGTGAAAGGGCAGAGTCATTGGCAAAGGGTGAGAACGTAAACCAGCGATGTAAAACTCTACTCAAGCTGATGGATGAAAAGTTAAGGTCTCATGAGCCAACAGTCGATCAGAAAAGACGACTCCAAGAAGCAGCTTTCCTTCCCGTCATGAAAAAACCGTCAGGGTATCCCATTGACTGGTGTCAATGTGGCGATGACTATATGTCAGCGGAACAGCTTCATGTACCAGAACATAAGAACCTTCTTGGCTCTGTTCAACCCCTTTTGGACGAGAAAAAACTGGGGTCAGATGCTATGAGCCAGAATATCAAAGCCCTCCTTGGATTTACAGAAAAACGGGTTGATGTCGGCGATGCTATAGCACAGCTTGCTATTGTGATTAATCAAGCACATGAGGGGGTCCACCAAATATCGGGTATGGTTGGCAGCATATATGCATATCTTCAGAATACAATCTGTACACTGTCTCCAAGCAGTGATGTTACCATCAAGCAAGGGCATGCTGCTCATGTTGAAAAGCTTCGTTCACTGAAATTCGTTTTTTTCGATGGCGAATTCAAAGAATGTAAACAACTTGCATTTCAGTACCGAGGAAGAAGTGGGCCATATTTGTATCGAGTTCCCCATGGGCTTACTCAATTCAGCAACCTGTTGAGAATCTGTGGAGTAAGAGATAACTTTCATGTGGATGATTTTGTTCAAGCACTCCAACTACTGAAAGATACTTACGGTGAGAAACCTTTAAGTGAATTGGATGTAAAAACTGCGAAGTCAGTGTTGTCGGAAATTGTCTCCCTGATGGCAGAAGGTCACAACGGCAACTCTCAATCTAGTCTTCTGGAAAGCAGCTTACACAACCGATTAATCTTTGTTCCAGACAACCAAAGGATCCTGAGGTCTCTCCATGAGCTGACTTTCAATGATATGGATTGGGAGGGAGGACTTTCTGAAGAGATTTACACCCATCCTGGCATATCATACAGTGACGCCAAGGTTTTGGGTATCGTCACCAAAAGACAAAAGTATATTGATAACTACTCATCTTTCCAGGAATTTCAGATAGATTTTGGTCAAAGTGAAGAACTGACAGATCGTCTGAAGAGTATTCTTAGGGCATATCCAAATGTCTCTGATGTGTTTAAAGAGCTTCTTCAAAATGCCGATGATGCAGGAGCAACAGAAATCCATTTTGTGTATGACCCCCGACATCATGAAACAAAGAAGGTGGTTTGCGATTCTTGGTCTGCAGTAGGAAAACTTCCATCACTTTGCGTTTATAATGACATGCCATTTACGGAAGCAGACATCAAAGGAATCCAGAAAGTAGGAGTAGGAGGGAAGAGAAATGACATTGCTACAACTGGGAAATTTGGAATCGGCTTCAATGCTGTCTACCACCTGACAGACTGCCCAAGTTTTCTGAGCAACGGGGACACCCTGTGTGTGTTTGATCCTCTCCTGATCTTCTCTCCGGTAACACAGAAAACATCTCCTGGAAAACAGTTCAGGGCAAGTGATCAATTCAAGGACAAATTTCCTGACATGTTAAGTGGATATCTTGAAGACATAACTGCATTTAACGGTACGACAGGAACAGTTTTTCGGTTACCACTAAGAGCACAGCCGTCGGATATTTCTGGAGAAGTATATTCAGAGGCCAGAGTCATGGAATTGCTCAGTGACTTCAAAAAAGTGTCACAGGAATCTCTGTTTTTCCTCAACAACATCAAGACCATCATCGTTTCATGTGTCAATAAGCAAACACATGAGATACAAACGGAGTACTGCATCAGTGCCGAGTTATCCGAGCAAGACGAAGAAGGTCGCAAAAGGCTCAGAGATCATCTGAAGCTTTTCAAGAATAACCCCAGTCTGACAGTTGAGCCTGTGTCTCAAGTTTACACTGTCGAAATAAAAGACTCACTGGGCACCAAACAAAACTGGCTAGTCTCGCAGATGGTTGGCTTTGAAGGTTCTGCCCTGGAATGTCAATCGACACCAAGAGTTCCGACTATAAAAAAGCCTGTTCCACGTGGTGGAGTTGCAGCGCTTCTGAAAGACGGCGGGGTGGCAACTTCAGACAATCAGCTCTGCAAAGCTTACTGCTTTCTCCCTCTGCCGGTTCACACCAGTTTACCAGTGCATGTTAATGGGACGTTTGAGCTTGACTCGGCCAGGAAGAATCTCGCAAAAGGTGATGATTATGCAACATCAGATACTTCTACCGAGGAGGGTGCCTTCATCCATAAATGGAATAAAATTCTGGTGGAGCACGTAATTGCTCCGGCCTATGCCAGATTAATTGAACGCGCAGGAAAGATCATAACAAGACAAACGAAAGGCAAAAACTCGTTCAAAGACCAACTTCAGTTGTATGATGAACTTTTCCCGAAGGATTTAAAGAAATATCAGGGAGAGTGGAGTCTCCTAGCAAAAGCCACCCTCAGGTACATCAGCAGTGAAAACATGCAGGTTTTACCTGTTGTGCGTCAAATGGGAGATCCACTTACAGTCACTTGGCATCATCCGAACAGTGACACCAGTTTCGCGTACACTGATGACTTAGGAGCTGCAGGAAACGTCGAAGGCGACATGAAGGGATTAAGTGGCACAGAACAGTTTTTAATGCGTTCCTTCCTACTGAGAGTGGGCTTTAATTTACTAGCCAGCTCTTCGACATTATGTTTGGCATTTCGAGACTGTGGCGTGAAAGCAGAGTTTGTAAGTCCACGTGCCGTTGTTCAGCATCTTTTGTCTGGATCTCAGGTGGCAGAAATGTTGCCAGCTCCCCTAAAGAAAACTAAATTCCAGAACATAAAGACCCTCCGAGCGCTTTTCGACTATTGCCTTCTGGGTATCAAAGATCCGGCCGAGTTGAATGGCCTACCACTCCTCCTGACAGATGATGAAATGTTGCGTGAATTTTCAGCATGTGATGGTTCATATGTGACAACCCACTCGCGAGTTCTGCCCCACCTTAAGGATAAATTCCTTCACAACCAGCTTGTTTCATCTTGCATTGCTTGGTTCAAGAAGAACGAAAACACCGAGAAAGCTTTCAACAGTGGGATTTTCAAACAGTTTACAGTTCCTGAGCTTGCTAAAAACCTGCGAAAGCATCTCCCTGAATATTGGGAAGGATGCGGTCGGCACGTCGAGTGGGCACCAGACAAAAATGGCCACCCCTCCAAATCCTGGCTTGGACACCTGTGGTCATTCATCTGCAGTGAGACAGTGCAGAAGGAATCATCCCTTGAATGCATCAGTCAGTGGCCAATATTCCCAACCACTGCCAGTAAACTAGTGCCACCTTCACTGTCCAAAACCATACTGTATCTGGAAAACCTGGAAATTGGGTTTGGCATGAAAACAGCCAAGGCACTGCGTAAACTTTGTCTTCCTGTCATTTCACACAGCCTTATGTGTGAGCCGAGGCTAACTCATTACGGTGGTGCACCGATGCAAGTACCACATACTCCAGTGGGACTAGTAGAACTACTTAAAAAGCACTTAGCCCTACCCAACTCGCAGCAAGATGTCGCTGGCGTCATAAAATACGTGCTAGAAACAGTTGGACGAGTCGGTGAGCTATCGTTTGAGGAATGTGATACGCTACTTCATTATTTTCAGGAGGATGAAGCACTGTCTGAAGATAGCATCAAGACAATCAAAAAGCTGTCAATTTTCAAACGTGTTGAAGGAAAACAGACCACTGATCTTCACCATTTTGAATTCTATAATACAGCAGAAAGCAACGTGCTTCTGAAGGTTGAAGCCGAGACGTGGATGCAACACATGCATTGTGTTATTTTAGAGCCCAATCGGAGCTTGAAGCTGATCCATGAAAAGCTTGGAATAACTCCAATCACACAAGCTGACATGTATCTGAAATACATACTTCCCAGCTTCACCGTGCTTAGTGGTAAGGCTAAATTAGACCATGTTAAGTTCATCAGAGACAAAGTACTGCTCAATGCTTCAGAACAGGATGGGAAAGTAATTCTTGAGCATCTCTCTCACACTCCATTCATTCCGGATAAAAAAGGCATTCTTCGACAAGCAGGGTTTTTTTACGACAGTGACAACCTTGTCTTCAAAGCCATGATTGACCCGATCAAGTTACTGCCCGAATCCATGGGAACTCTAAAGTACTTCCTTGAAAAGATCGGTTTCCATTCAGGTGTCACCAAAGATGAGTTCCTAAGGTTCGCGAGGGATATAGAAACTAGGGCAGAGAAAGTAAAAGATAAGAAAAAACGAGAGAAACTATGTAGCATTTCAAGTGTTCTGACAAATGAGCTGAAACTGAACGAAGAGCTCCGTGATCCAGATTTTCTAAAAACAGTTGCTACCATTAAATTTATACCCTCGGTTCCAGTCAGCAAAGAACTGCTTCACATCCACCCTGCTTGCTCTGGCAACTATCAAGGATGTTCATTCATCGCTTACAAAGGATCAGTGTCTCAGAGATATCTGAAACTTGTGTGGTCAGTTTGCATGGTACTGCCAAATCGAGCTATTCCAATGGACGTCACCATAGAGAAGGGCGTTACTGTTCATGGTTGCCTTGGCATTGAAACAGAATCAGTTGCTGACAAGGTTATTACACACACCCAAAACATCTGTGGGCTGCTGGAGCAGAAAAATGCTGTCCACAAAGATGATACGCTGACTGAGGAAGAGAGAGAGAAATTTAAAGACATCGTTGATGAGATTTTGCGCTACTTGACAGGATTAGACGTAACTAAGTACGGTGCACAGATTGAGCGCCGTCTGCAGAATACACCCATATGCCTTGTGGAAGATAGACGTATATTGGTCAGGGCAGATCAGTTGGTGTTTCATATGGAAAAACGCCTTCAAACTTGTTTGCGACCCTACCTTTTTGAAGCTCCCAGAGATTTGGCACAATTTGATGTGCTTCTAAGATTACTTGGTGCACAGCGTTCCTGTTCTTTTGACCAGCTGGCAGTTGTACTGTCATCATTGCACGCGGAATGTGGTGAAGATCGTCTCAGTCCCAACGAATGGGAAACAGCAGTTGGCGCTTTTCGAGCAATGTTGCTGTTTTTGGACCGTGCAAATGGCCAATGCGAGACTTCCATCACAGAGCTTTATGTGCCTAGCTCAAAGGGATTCTTGAGGAAGGCAACAGATTTGTATTATGCTAATCTCACTCAAATGGGGAAATTCAAGCTTTCATCCACAGACCGAGAATTTATTGTGCCTATTAAACAGTGCAGAATATTAGATAAAGATGAAGTTTCTCTCATTGAACTTATTCCGAGGCACCTCCGACCTAAGAATCTTGGAGATGAAATGAATGCAAAGCCTCTGGACACGAATGAAGACTGCCCCGCTAGACAGCATTGCGAGTACCTGGAAAGCATCAAACGTAAGGTGAATTCTGAGGAGATGACTCGAGTCTTGCTCAGGCTAAAACAGCACCAACAGGAAGACAAGCAACCTAGTAAAGAAATTATAGAACGCATTGTACAACTGCAGCAATTCAACAAACTTGTCTGCAAGACTGAATTAAAACTCGGCTTGTACGACAAGAAAGGTAGGAAAATTGCCGAACGGAAGTACACTTTGAAGGCATACTTTGACGCACAAACAGGTATAGTTCACCTTGAACATGGTTCACTACCCATATCTAAGGAGAGAAGTTTGACTTTTGGACAGATTGCAAGCAGTTGCAATGCTCTCCTTGGAGGTATATTGAATTCCCATCATGAAAGCCTGTGTGCGAGGAGTTTGGATTGTCACAGTCTTGATGAAATGAATACAATCCTCTCCAAATCAGACATCCCAGAGTATGACATTAGGGGGCTTACTACAAAGGCTATTCAGCCGGACGAGTACAGACTCGGGTCTCTGATACCCGCAGATATTCATCACCTCCTTGATCAAGATCCATACAACCGTTTCAACGAAAACGAGATAGTTGCTTATGAAAGAAGCATAGGAGACAGAGACCAGTCGCATAACTCTGAGAGGAATGGTTTGGCAATATGCTCTAGCGATTGGATGCCGTCAGATTCGCCGCCAGTGGATGCTGCTACTGAGAAAATTTATGCTAAGATCTTGGAGCAGATTGACAAGGATGAGAAAGTTTGCTTACGAAGACGCTACAGAATTGACATTGGAGAAAAAACCATCATTGTAAAGGTAACTGCGCTTTATAAATTTCTGCGACCCCAAAAGCAGCCAGTCATGTCAGTCGTCCGTTTTACTGGGGAGCCTACGGATGAGGTTCGAACGGCAAATTTCGAAGATGCCCTCCCAGAAGACATGCAGGAAGATGAAGAGCACATTAAGAGAGAGGTTGAGGAAGTATTTTCATTACCGCCAGAGGAGCGCAAAAGGGTTTTGAAACGTCTGTATCGCAAGTGGCACCCCGACAAGAATCCAGGTCAGCAGGAACGTGCTAATAAGGCATTCCAGTTTCTCAAGCAGGAGATAGAAGGGCATGAAAAGAGGAATCAGACCGGTCAGAACTGTTCTGATCAGTATTCCACCTGGGAGTCAGAAGTTAAAAGGGACAGGGAAGAGGCCCGGAGATATCAAGAGAGGTATTACCAAAGTCGGCATAGCGCCAGATCGAGCGCATCAGACAGTTATTTTGTGCCACCATCCTTCACAAGAGAAACCCCAGATCCACGAAAAGCACGATTGTGGTTCCGACAGGCCCAGGAACACTTTCAGTCGGCACAACAGACGAGTAAGCAAATACCAGTCCAGAGTCAGTGGATTGCCTTCCAGGTACATCAAGCGATAGAGACGGCTCTCAAAGCTGCTCAGTACAGTTTGGATGGACGCCCAGATACCAGTGTCAATGATTTAGTATGTCTGGCAAGAGCTGTTTGCCAACATGAGGATGTAACCTCTGACCAACTGTTAGACGTAACACTAGAGCTCGTTCGTCTGGACTGTCACTTCAGCAAACCACGCTACCCGCAGAGTAGTAACTCGCAGACAAGCGGACAGGAATACAGTCATTTCAGCACCAACAACGTTTTAGACAAGTGTGGAGAATTGCTGAATCTTGTCCAAGACATAATTGGTATTCGTGTGTTTTAAGCAGCATGGTTGGAGCAAGAAGCTTCTTCGCGCTGTAATGGATCTTACCTGTATATTGCTCTTGAAATTTGATGTTATGCTTCATTTGCCTTCCTGTGTGTGCACCTTATTCCATTAACCAACATTATCTGAAATTGAGGGGCAAGCCCTTATATATTATCGCCACCGTTTCGGCTCCGTGTCATGATCATTATCCAAACACGTACTAAAATATGTTTTTGCTGATACAAATTACTATTTTGTGTAATTACAACACTTCGAAATACGATAAACGGCATAGGAGTCAATCACTAGAGTTAGTCATTGGAATTAATCATTAGCTGATGAGTTAATCGTTATGTCTATATTTTTGACCTTTGATTTTTTTCTCTTCTGTTTTGGAGAAGTTTTTAGCACGTCAATTGTAAAGTATTGTCTTTTCGTAATTTCTGAACAGACATTCAAAATCAGTTTGCGATATTTGGGAAGTCTTTTTTTTAAATTCGTGACTTGTTGAAGTTTTTCGTGTAAGAAGTTTGAGTGTGATGTTGTTTTAGTGAACTTGATAAGAAGATTACACTTGAAAAACTTTGATTCTGAAATTTTATTACACTTAAAAAAGAAACTACATGTACATCACAAAAGCAGAAAAGTTGAATTCACGGTTGTCGTCAAAATATTCGATCCAAATTTCTGCCTGCTCGAAAGCATAAAAACAGATGGCCGTTTTTCGGCCGCCAGCGAGTGAAGAAAAGGTAAAGTCTTAAAAAAAAATAGAAAAATGCATAACCAAACAATGTTCATTCGCTTTTTGAGTTGGAAAAAAAGTAGAAAAGTCAAAATTGCATGTTACCAGAACATAAAATCTGCTTTTCTACCATTCTGTTGGCAGAAAAGCAGATGGCCTCTTTTTGTCCTCCACATATATAACCTCCCTACATTTCGAAATATTTTTAGAAGAAACTATAAAGAATTCAAGACATTTTAAGACTTGAATATTCAGAAATCATAAATTGGTCTTTAAGACAACAATCTATTAATGGTTTAGATTCACAAAATCAAATCTGGAGTTTCAGAGAATGATCTTTCCAAAACCAAGAATAGAAATGAAAAGCAGTTAGAGCGACCAAAAACAAGGGGACAACACGTTTATATTATTGTAAAAGTACTCGAACGTAAAGAATTAGACATAGTCCAAATAGTTATTTAGATCTTTTAAACGGACGCACTTTCAGTGTTACGCCCTTTGTAGCGGAAGTTATTTGTATTTCGCTTCGTCCTACGAACGAACGCAGTTTATTCTTATCGTACTATGATTTGAACTTACACTATCATAATGCATGATGATAGAAATAAGGTACACTTTCCACACAAAACACGTATAACAAGGAGTTTTGGAAAACGTGTTTAGATTTCGTATACTATGTAGTCCTGTTTTTGACATTCCACTTCTCGCTATTTTTCTAAAATACCTTGCACCAGTACCATTTCCAAGAGTGTGTTAAGTGGAGTAAATTTATTTCAGTTATCTCTATGCATTTGTATATACATCATTGTTTCTAGATGTTTCTGGAATACGAAGTTTTATTTACTGCATTTTCTAAAAGCGTTTCACTCTTTGTTCTGTTACATGTTGTACGTGGATGCTTTGTATTTACACTTAGCCACGATTTAGCTGCGAAACTGAACTGATTCAGTTGAGATTGAATCCCACGACTCTTTGAAATTAATGTAAATTTGTAAGATTGTTATGCTCATTATGCTTAACATAATAATTACATTATTTGTATTGACACGTGTGCATTTGCCTCGTACCAACAGCATGATGAAAACTGGACTTCGTGATATTAACTTGCTATTAAACTGCAAAGTTTTATGTGGCAGGACCTTGCTACTGAATTATTGATGTGAATGTCGTACCAATTAACTTGTAAAAGATAGCTAATCTTATAATGAAAAAAATTGCCTCGCGTTAGGGCATATTACAGAAACAAATACGGGAGAATCACGTGGTTTGTTTCCATGTATATGAAGTTTAATGGGGGTATTTTAAATGATACTATGCGGATATAAACACTTCATTGTGCTTGTATTACGCGAACTCGTAGCATACTCGTATTTTTCAAGTGATCACTCTTGGAGTGAAAAAAATTATACCTCTTTTTCACCAAGTCAAGAATTGAGAGCTGTTTAAAAGACTCCAAAAGAGTTCTTACGTGATTTTCGATGTAGTGGATTTATTATTGTTTTTCTCTTACACGTACTGACGCTGCGGCAAAAGTTATTTGTAGTTTCTGTAAAATAATATTTCACTATTATTGAACTGTGATGTAGAATTAGCACTATGGGAAGGAATGACGATGATAATTGTGTGTGTTGTCCATACACCCATGGCAAGATTTTGTTGGAATGGCAGTGTTATAAAATTCAGGTACATATATATGTATATGGATGCTGTTATTTACGTGAATGACTAAAATATGAATAATATGCCGCAAATATTCGATTGTCACGAGCATCTTCAAGTCATTGTGTAAAACTGTGGATTGTTAAGCTTTCAGTAATCAGGTAACATTTGTACACGCGTAAGATGATGTTTCTAGATGTAGGGTTTTGTTGGTTGTGTTTGCTTTCCAGAACTATTGTAGATTTTGTGCGTACATTCTCACTGTCATAACACCTAGCCAATATTGAGAAACAGGACATCGACGACAGAGATCTTAAAATGGTTGCATCAATGTCAGGTCAGAAACCTTGGAAGTATAATATGACGCACGTATTAAGTCAGAGTGTAATTACTTATAATTCCACAGCGCAAGTGGTGCTCATAAGATCGGCGTGTTGTTGAAACAGTACACATCCTGGAGAGATGCCCTTTTTAGGGCTTACTTTAAATGAACGTATTTACTAGTCTTAGTTTTAGCCATGTTTCGTTTTGTGTAAAATGTATTTTGATTTTAATTAACTTTACATATTAAGTACGGTATAGAATTTCAGTAATGAATATGCAAAACTGTTTTGTTTTTAATCCAGAGAGGCATTTTCCATCCTTAATGCGGTTAGACGTGATAACCAATTTTGGTTGCACGTACCCGAAATGTCAATTTATGGGTTTAATTAATTAGTTCAGCTTGGATACTCACGACATCTTAAAGGTTCATGAAAATATATATCCGATTGGTTATTTTGCTGAGAATGTACAAAGTGCATTTTATTGGTATGTGTGTATAGTCTTACGAATGACCCGCATTTTTCCTTCGTGCCATCTGTTCTTTGAAGGCTTAGGCAGTGAGGTTGACCTGCTTATTTTGCAAGAGTTTTGTATGACAGCAACCTGCTGCTTCATAATTGATGCGAAATCCATACAAATTACCATAATGAGATTCGTAATATTGTAATGGAAGAGTATCTTAAAACACAGCTTAATTGAACGCAGCAAAATGTAGGATCGTGTAAATTATATTTTTTCATGAATTTGAAGCATAATTCACGCCTTTTGGATGTAGCAGACAAGTTCCGAAAATGTAATATATTGCTCTAGGGTAATTGTGTATTGTAGGTAAATAGAAAGCAAGAAGAATCGGAAATCTTACGTCTGGCCGTATAAACAATAATAGTAATATTTCAATTTTCCGTCGGCCACATGGGGAGCGTTAGAGAATGAGAAGAGAATTTTAAGGTAAGAAATGAAAACGCGGTTCAGTGACTTAAGGAGTTTGCAATAAATCTTAACGGTCGGTTTTAAACGTGGGAATAAGATGTTCCGACTTTTTAAATTAATATTTTCCGCTTACTCACGTAAAGTCGTAAGGCCAAAAGTACTTTGTAAAATCTGTTTGTAATACGGTATCAGTTTACTCTCATTTTTAACTGTGATCAGATTTAACGATCAGAAACATTTTGTGGTCCAAATACTCTATCAAGGAGATTTGGGAAAAGGTCTATTTACATTTCATTTATTTTTTATTGCCTTAATTTCAATTCTATGGATTTCTGATACTCCTCTGGTAGCATTATCAAGATGTATTTTAAAAATCAGGGTGTAAAGCTAAATTTAAATTGATTATAATTTAATTCAGCAAGCATGAAACATTTGTGTACTCGTTATCAGATCGAGGTTTTAAAATGCATTTTTGTTTAATGTGTTTATGCTTTTACATGTGTAATCTTTGTACTAGTATATGTGAATTGGATAATACTCAACTTTTAGGAGTGGTTACAAATGGTTGCACATTTATCGAAACAGGAGACATCCTGAATATAAGATTCAAAGATATGAATCTACCGGTGGGAAACAGAGGGGAAACAGGGAACATGTAATTGAATAATAGTGCAGTTCTGTCCGGGGTCATAGAATATTTTGATTTTTGGGGGCAAAGGTGGCCAACTCGGATTTAGCTGAAATTTTTACTGCAAAGAGGACGGGAGGTGTTTATGAAATCCTGTAATTGAATGAAAGTGCAGTTTTGTTATGTAAGCACAGTATTGTGGATTTGAAGGATTTAAAGTTAGAGAAGCTGCAGGATTAAATATTTCTTTGCACCAAAAAGGTAATGATGGAAATATGAGTACGGTTAAAAACTGAGGATGCAAACGCAATAATTTTATCTTTGTTTGGAGTTATTAACAAAATCTCGGATAATAGTAGGATTTGAACTTCAGGAAAGAAATGGGTCCTGAATACTGTTATATAAATATTTCTGGAATCGTTAATGGATGTAAATGAAACATATGCTGAGGCTCACCTAATGTGCAAAAACGCATTCATTGGTTACTAAAATTACATGATTTCGCATTTTCCTCTTTCAATACTAGTGCTCTGATTTATTAATTTGGATGTGAACTTTATGGACTAAACATAACCTTCTTAAGTAACATTGGCCGATGGCCACCCTCGACTTCGCATCCGAGGACGAACAGACGCGTCTTTGTTGAAAAATTGTTATTTGTTGAGAAATCTCTGTTTGGGTGGTTTATTGTTGTAATGGGTTAAGGTAATTATTACTGTTCATTACTCAAAATCACATTGTTGTTAATCTTGACGATCTCTTTGAATGTTTTGAGTGTTTATGGTTAAAGGAAATTTCAGCTATACCGTGTGAAATTAAAGTGCATCAACACATGTATCTTTTGGAAAAACTGCGCTTTAATAAATCCTGTTCTGAAAACTATTAATAGAAATAACTCACGATGGTTTCTTTATTTTCAGTTTCTATTGATTGAAAGTTAATTGAAAGTCACTAGCATGCGGTCATTATCTGAGCACAGTGTCCGTTGCATTCAGACAGTAAGGCCTATTTGCACATGCAGACATGCAAGTTTCAATCAATCCAGGGTGAAGACTCCGTCTCCATCCTTCCCACTGCAAGTCTGCAAGCTACATCTTAAAGATACAGCAGTGAAACCTCAGCCGTGTCTCAAACTTAGAACACTGACAAACTAGAGATACTCATTGCAGGTCTCTGCTTTTAGAAATGACGGATATGTAAGTATGTATATGCTATTTCATTTCAAACTCCCAAGCCTAAAAAGTACTCACTTTTTTAAACCCAAGCCTTTAATTTTGAAAGTTTTATACTCATTCAATGGTTAATGCTATCCTAACAACGTGATGCAGGAGGCGGCTAATATTTCCTCGTTTGTTTTAATGTGTTTTATGCAAAAATGTGGTGTTTATTTTATAAAAATGCAAAGTCTTTTACATACAAACTTTGTTTATTCTCTATTTTCCCCGGAACTAGGAAGTGTGAAAATTGAGGAAATTCCTCGGATGGATGGACAGTTTTTAATCATGCTAAGTGGTACTAGGGTTTCATTCAAAACCTGTATTTTGTGAGGAATTGGTGAAGCAGATTACAAATATAATTATGTGAGCAGTAGTGTTGTGGGAAAGCTGTCATGGAAATAAATGAAGACGTCGGCCCTAATAATAATGCCCCATGGCAGAATCATCAAAAAAGCCCAAAACGACATTATTGGACGAATTATATGCATTTTCAATTATTTGAAAGAATGAAAGTCTAAAAAAATTTCGGTACGATGAAATGGCCGTCACATAAAAGGTGCACGGAACATTGTGGCAGTAGACTCCAATGGAAGGCATGTAACAAATGATGCTTTTAAAATAAGTCCGAAGTGAGAAGCTGTCGTTTGAACTATTTGAAGGATTATGTGTGTGGATCCTTTCGATTCTATGTCCAGCTTTACAAACTTTGAATTAACGGAGCCTTACAGGGTTTTATTAGTGACGTAACGGGACACAGCGGGGGCATATGTCCCATGTCCCCATTTGAAATCTTGGAATGAATCTTTGAAATGCAGCTCCAGCTCATTTTCTGATGGTGCCCCTTGAAAAAATGTGTTCACCCCGCAGGTGCCCTCCCCCCCCGCCCACATTTAGCCTGCGTTACGCGCCGCCACCGGGTCATATACACTTAAACAACTCCCAAACAAAACGGGAAACAAAATTGGACAATAACTAAATGATATATAGTCTTTTTGCGCATTAATTGTGCTCACTGACAGTACAAAGCGCTAATGAATATTGCATACATTTCTTTACACGTCAGATTCTCGGGAAAGATCTGGCAGAGTATCACAGATTTAATAAAGCTTTAACAAGCTATAATCTGTGTTACTCGATTGTTTCACTTTTCGTGTAACAAAATTGATTTATCATTCCAGTGTAATGAGAGGAACTTAATCTGAAAGTTCTGACCACAACTAACCCTATAGCTACACCACTGTTTTCACTGTTGTCAATATTTGTTTGGCTCAAACAAAAAAGGTACAAAACATTCAAATAAATATACTTAAGAGCAAATGAAAGGTTTATTCTTTTGGACACTTTATTTTAACTACACAATCAATACGTTTTCTTAAATAATTGTGAATGCTCTGTTCATAGTGATTACTCAATAATGCCATAGCCATTCGCAGAACACCTGTCATTTCGAGAGTCGTGGCTTCATGTCTGTTTGAATTAACACCATTTGTGGAGTTAGTTATGACTAAATGAAACCAGTGGCTCTAGACTACTAACTTCTGTTTACATGTCGGTTTTGATGAACCATACAGCCGAAAGTTTGAAAGTGATGAAATCTAGAGTCTATAAAATCTAGAAAAAGCTGCTGAGGTAGAAAAATGATCCAAAGCAAACATGGAACTGAGTTTGGAACTTTAGACGTAAACCTTGACCAATGAGAGTTACTGTGTGTTGATGTGGAAATGGCTGGGCATTTTATATTTCATAAGTTAATCTATGTCAGAACTGGCTGTGTACATGTATGTGAAACCTCAAAATTTCCAATATTTATGCAACATAAATAAGGTAAGTAGAGTTGAGGTAAATGACGAATATGAACCCCACAAGGATTTGAAGTATTCATCATAAAAGAATACAGTATACAGTATTAAAGTGTCCACGACACCGACTCCCTTTTTATTTCCATCGAATGAAGTTCTTATGAGGAACCTTCAGATATGCTCCCCGTTCAAGAGGTACAGTGAATATACTCTCAACACAATCTAACAGTATATGGCTGTACTTCACAGGGCCAATACAAACATTGGCAAAGATGCTGCCATTAGATCATTCAATCAATGGAATCAACAATTTGTTGATTTCTTATTAATTTCTAATTCTGTACATGTACGGGTAATTACTGTCCAGGGGTTATTCTTTGCGTAATTCATGGCATTTAGGAGAATTATCGAAATGCTACAAACCTTGCTAAAATTGTGTCACGGTGCTTTAGTTATTTTTAATAGCAAAGTTAGGAAAAAATGGGTTTATTTAGGTGGGTGTCACTTTTAGCTAAGTGTTGTTTGTCTTAGATTAGGATTTAATCTCTAAAACAACCATAATCTGTATCCTGTACAGAACATTTGAATTAAGGAAAACTAATGAGGCTATCTATTTAAGGAAAGGAATAAAAGTAAAATCCATGCAATGCAGGGATAGAAACCAAAGTCAATATTCGGATCCTTTGTGGGAATTGACCCACAAGTCCTATAGAAGAATGGTTAGAAAATGAACAATCACTTTAGATTTACATGGCACATTCCTCATGTCAAAAACCAGATTAAAACATTAAAACGTTTATCACAGATTTGTTACACCTCTTACAAATGTTGCCCAAATTTCAGCAGCTCCCCAAACAACGTTCATTATCAGCAGTCAGTATCAACTTCCTAGAAATGTTTGCAAAGAGCCTCCCTGCATCCGACGACTTTTAGAGTCAATGAACTGTAAAATACATTCTCTACGGGCTCTGAAGTAGCATAAAAGCCATGCACAGGGTGAGTAGTTAGACTCTAACCCCCCCCCCCAAAAAAACCCTTAAAAATCCATCAATTATCTTTAGAGGCCTTGGGGAGATTTCAGACAGTCAGGTTTAAGGCCAATAATATTTTCAATCAGTCGCATGTGAATTGCTCAATTGCAGTGCTAAAGGGCAAAGTCCAGAGACCATCCAAACATGCCATGTGCCTGTGAGTTCATAGGTAGCTAACTGATCCAGTCCACGTCCTCAACACTTCTAATATACCTTGAGTGTTGATGAGACCAGCTGGTAGACATCACGTTCCTGCTGGATCTGATCATGAGCTCAAGACTGGTCACCGACTTTCTTTTCAATGTACTCCCACGTTGCAGATGTCCCTCGGTCCTGAAACAAACATCAGACCAGGGAGATAAAAGTAAATGGTCAGGGTTCCCAGCATTTCATGGGAACAAAATTCCCTGATATTTCCCTAATGGAAGTCAGAAATTCCCAGATCACCACTTTGGCTTTATAGTCTGGTAGTGTACACTATAGGTGTTTGCGTTACAAGTTATAAGGTTATCGGTGCACCACAGCTAGGCCTACATTGATACAGAGAGAAACAGCCATTTACTTCAAGTACGCTAAACTATACAACAAAAAGACCATAGCCATGAAATCATCCAGAGGATTCACTGTTTGGTATGGACACCAGGCGAGAAAATCTGACCACCGGACTAACAAAATTCCCTGATTTTTTTCTGATTTGAGTGACTTTTCTCAAATTCCCTGACAGGAAAAATGGGAAGTCAATTTCCAGGTTTTCCCTGATTTCTAGGTTTGCGGGGACCACCAACGATGAAACTGGTTAAAAATAAGGGTTGCATAGTGCGTACATACAGATATGCGTACCAATTCACCGTTGGGAATGGCAGATTAACTATGTAACTATGGGTAGGGGAAGGTGTTCCACCTGTCTGTGTCCCCTAAGCTCTAACTTTAGACTTCAGAATCAACCCTAAACATGCTGCACCCGCGAATATCAAAGAAACATCAAACTGCCATCGCTAAAGCCAAATTTTAAAGCATAATTTTCACACACTTCACACATTCAGAATGTTTGAAACATGATTCCATAACCAAGTCAAAATTGGAGACAAAACCAAGATTAAGAAAGAAGAACTACATGCAGTCCATAACTTCATAACCCACCTTTATCTGGACTCCCGCCTGGAGCAAGCCTTGACGGACATTGTCACATTTTTGGAGAAGTTCGGCACGGCGATGCAAAGCCTTATACATCAGCTTTTTAGACTTTGGTTTGTCAACTGAAGCCAAAAACAGAACAAAAGAAATTGTATGCCTCCTTAAGAAAGTATAAGTCAAATAAAAGCTATCCATAGTTTGCCTTTTTAAAGCATAACTCATGAAAAATACTGTCCTATTTAAATTGTGGACCCTTAATCCACTCATAGCTATAAAAAAAGTCTGGGCTTGCATATGAATGGCATTACCTTTGAGTACCTATCCCCCACACTGAGACACTAATGGATTTGCCGACATTCAGACAAAACTTACATTTCCATGGTCTGTGCAACACATGAGCAAACCAGAACACAAATGATCTACGAGAGGTTTGGGCTTACAGCCACAACTGAAAAAGCACAACTGCATCTAACTTAAACTGTGGCAGTCTTTATGCACTGCTACTGCACATTAGTTATAAATTTGCCAAAAGATTGTAAACAAAGTTCAAACACCCTCTGTACTCACCTGTTTCCGTTTGCTTTACCTCTGACCCTTTGAGGTCATCTTCCAGGGGTGTTTCTAGTGCCCACTTTCGGACCTCACTCCTCAGGTTGATGAGCGTGTCCATAGTAGAAGACAGTGCTTTGGTTGATCGGCTAGCTGCTACATCCTGCGTGGTATAATAGATGCAAATAGGTTTCCATTTGGTCAGTCTTAAAGTGTATGTAGTCACGTGCTTCTCATTATTCTACAAAGGTGACTAATGACGATATTCACAGACATTATCTTTATAAATGTGCAAACCAGACAATTCACTGATTTCACTTAAAATGAAAAGCTGCAGCAGACTGCTGACAGGAATGACTAGCAGTATGCCAAGCAGAAAAGGACTTGATGTTTAAATTCTACCAAATCTAGAGAGATGAAGCTATCAGCTTGTCTACCTCTTAAACATGTATTAAAGTTTTGAGTTTCTGCACTGTTTGTTACTGGAAGACGATCTGTATTAAGCAATCAATAAAATCAAGAATTTTCTCTTTGCTTGATGAGCCTTTCATAAAGGTAAAATGCTGTGACTAACCCATCAAGGAACCAACCTTTCCATAATTAAAACGTACTCTTCTAACTTGCCTCAGCTTCAGAAAATCAGATGTTTCCATATAAAAAACAAGTAACAAGTATGTTTACTTTCCAAAAATCTTGCTCTGACTCTGAATGTGGCACATTTTCATTTGGCATTCTGTGTGTTACCGAAAGATTCCAGATAATTTCCAAATGGAACGGGCAAATGTTCAATTTCAAGATGCTCCCTTACACCTGGTGGTTTAAGCTTCCCCAGGGACCAGCTTGTACTATCAGGTTCCAAAAACATTAGACAAGGAAAAAGCACCTTCCGACTCTGGAACTTGACTCCTAGCACCTGAAGCGTCCGATTGATGTAGGAGGAAACACCAGCTATTGCACCCGGGCATCGAGGCACATTCATATGTTGCTAAAAAGAAAAAGAAGCAAACGCACAACTGACACAACACGCCTAACATCAAGAGGCAAGATTCGAAAAAATTGGCTGAGTTCCACAGTGCATTATGTAAGGAAGTAACTCCTGGTAAATTCCATACAAAAATGGAAAATTGGTTAAGCTGTTACCAACCTAATTGCAGGTCATTCTTAAGGAGAGATTTTTGACCAAAACGTATCATTACCTTAACTGCACTTTCATTTTTGGAGGGAAAATGTGTTTAATAATGGGGCTGAAGATGGAATCTCCATTTTCATATGGAATTGCCTTCCTGCTAATCATCATTATGAAAGGTATGTGGGAATATTTTAGGCACTGCACAATTGACCATGTCCCCCTGATAAACCTCAATCAAGCTGGGAAATTAAATCTAGAATCTGCCTATGTACCACATTGTGCTGCATGGGTTTTTAATATGCTGACAAAATTTTGTATGAGATGACAGAAAATACCAAAGCCAAACTAATACCTTTGGACTTCAATAACTCATGATCCCGAAACCATGCTCATGTAAAAAACACCAAAAGATTCTGCATTCTGTCCACAACTGCTGTACACTAGATAAGTTTGAAGTACTAAAACAACTTCACATTGACAGAAATCCCTCCAAAAAGCTATCAATTGGGACGGGTAGGTATCAGCACTAGATATGGTACTTTTGTGCAGCATGTGACATGCATGCACAGACATGGGGATGAAGTACGTGTACTTCCATGTAAAATTATCAAGAACTGAAGGAAACTCGTTGCTTTTTACCTGGTGCTGTTTACCCCCTATAGCCATGTTTGCCATTCGCACCAGCTCCATAATTGCATCCAGTCCACGCTTAGTGTCAAAATCGTCAGCTACAGCCTTCATGAATGTGGCCTGGGTATCTGCAAGTCTTTACGGTAAGAATAAAATGAGGAAACAAACTTCTATTGAAGAGACATGTCGCAAATTGGGACCATAAAAGAATGATCCCTTACACAATACAAATTGTGTTAAGGAGTGTATTGTGTAAGAAACAACACACTCCTCAAGGGGAATAACCAGTGTTTTCTAGTCTTCTCATCGGTACGGACTGCCTCCAGTCTGTGTTATAGTAAAGTCCATCACAAGTTAAGTCTCAAGTCTTTCCACAAGCCAATTCACAGGTGGCAAAATGAACAGTGTCTGTCACACTTTATTTGAACAACTTGTGAATTGACTTGAAGTTCTGCCCACTAGTCCTTACAAGTTCTGCTCTACAATTCAGGAGTGAGATTGACCAATGATAAAAATAGCTGAAAACAGTTGAAAAAGCATAAAGAAGCCAAACTTTGAAAATTTCCTATACTTTTGTACACAGCCAGTGAGGGAAAAAAAGCTGAAATCCCAAACAAAAAAGCTGAGAAATCTCACCCCTGACAATTGTTACCAACTGATCATGATAAGGCCATCTACCACAAAACAGGAAATTTCCAGTTTGTAAATAATGATCACATTGTCCTGAGCAGATGTTGGAATAAGATCAAAATATTTTACTGACTTTTGCATAAGAGCTGCCTCGCTGATTTCCTGTGCCATAAGTTGACCCTTAACATAGGCATCAGCATCGTTCAGAAAGGAAGCCAGCTGCTTGCATATCTTGACAGCATGATGCACAGTCTCTTCAGAATATTCCATATCTATGAAACATTAACATCATTTGATTCACTAATCAAGAAATAATGCAAAGGAGTGCTTCTTACAACAATCCAGATCTGGCTTCTTGCCCTCTCAAAAGATTCTTCTTTTTCACTGCTACAACTCACCGTTGTTGTACTTGGACATGAGACAAAGGACTCTGAAGTGATTGGCTGTGTAGGACTGCAGGAAATCGTCAATGGTCACAACGTTCTTCAGCGATTTTGACATCTTGTTGGGGTCACTCTTACGAAACAAATGCCCTGAAAAAATTTAAACCTGCATTTTCAGCTCACTGAGGATATTTGCATTTTACTTGTCTTTGTAAATCCTATTCAAGCATCACTTCAAAAAATGTTATGCTCTGCACCCTGATGAGGAATTCATGCAACTCTACAAGTTGTCAATAGGATCCAATACGACCAAGTCAATGTTGCCTAGTAACCTATCCAGGAAAATTGACCTCATAGTTGACAGATGATCACTGATCAAACTTGGCCTATGCTGCTACATTTTAATCTTTATAGGCTATTTCCAAAATTCAGATCATTAAACAACAGCAAATCAGACAGAATAACTGCACAAGGACACTAAACAAATTTGATTTGCTTTCATTACATGCCCTCGAAATGGTGCCAGTGGGTCAGAAACTTTTTAGTTTTTGCTTATATTGTTTGTGCTAATTGCATGGGGCATTCAATTTTATGCAGATTTCAGTCTGGACTATTTCCATTTGTGCTACAAAAGCTATAAAAGTTGCCAAAAAAGTGATAAAAACTCTCCTTATTTTATGGAAAATAGTATTTACAATTGACAATTCTTGAAAATAATGGACAATTCACATCACTACCATATGTACACTAGTAACCTCATGGTCATGATGGGAAACTAGCCAACAATGTTTGCACATGTATTTTGATTATAAGCAAGTGTGATGCATCTTGGGGATGGGCAAAACCCTTTCTCTGCAGGAAATTTTGGGAAATGGCCTTACTTCAAGTACACTTGGTACAACCTTGAAATAAATTCATGAACATGGATGATATGTGTTTATACAAAGATGAGAGATCAAGTTTTGTGAACTAACTTCCAAATAAGTTGCCCCATCAATGTTTTTCAACATGCAGCAAGCTGCAGAGCAACATGCATGTCGTGTAATGATGGCATTTAGCCATGATGCACAGACTGGTTAACACATTTCCAACATGCCTTCTCTGGCAATTGTAAAGCACGGCAGGAACTGGTAAAGCATTGCTTCAATTTAATGCGCATTATTAACCATGTGTTTTCATCACAATGACAGTGAACTGCAAAGGGAACTTGTGAAGACAACAGAAGTTTCTTCAAATGTTGCAAGTCACTAGTCAAACACAAACACAAGTGTCTTTGATATAAAAAAATTAAAAGGTTGTTTGAGAGGCACTTCATGAAAAAGAAAAAGAAAACAGGTATTTTTCTTTTTTCATATCTATCATGTTTATAGTTTTTAAACCTGCTGATAATTATTAAAGGGGCACGCCAAAAAATTAGGATCAGGAAACAGAGGTGAGAAGCAGAACCATTATTTTGACCTAGTCCCTTACCCACCAACATATTTTACACTTAATATTTGATGGGACCATCATCAGGTGTATTATCAGCATTTAATCTTTTTTTCAGATCATCCATCACACTTGAATGTTTGCATGTACAACAAATGCCCTGTAGAAGTGTTGAAGTTCAGTCAATTGATACCAAGTCCACTCACAAGACCAGTCATAAGTAACAGGATGAACAATGACATTGACTAGCTTGCGGTAGCTTGTAATGGACTTGTGACAGACTCAACAACAATGCCCGCTAGGTCTCGTGGGGCTGTATTTTAGAGTTTCTCATATGAAAAAAAATAGAGAGTTTAACATTTTTGCAACTGGACAGAGAAATACCCAATTTACCTAGGACTTGGCATAGAAAAGAATGCGACAGGAAGCTTATCACAAGCAACAATTTGCAGGATTTTTCTCTAGAGTGTGATTTAACAATTTACATGCATCCACCCTTATTTACCTGAATGGAGGAAGTACCTTGCCCATGACTTAGAATTGAAGCAGGCCTCACACTGCGCAATCTCATTGTTGTGGTGGGGAAAGGCAAGGTCACGACCTCCAGTGTGGATGTCAAGATTCTCTCCAAATATTGCACTGCAATAAAAAAACAATCAACAATTAGAAACACTTAAAAGCAGAAAAGGACCGAGAAGAAGAGGCACAAGCTTTTTGTTTCACTAGCGCCCTTTGATTCCACATCTGAAGACTTAACCGTAATGAAACCAGGTTCTACGCTCCAAGTAATACAAAAGTAACATGTAGCCTTCATGGCCATATTTTTGTGCTAAAACAAAGTTGCTACATTCCTTTAGACATGTTAGAGAAGTAAATTCAGTTTTGAAAGCACTTTTCAAGTATATGCCCACAACCTTTGATGAAAAGCATAAAAACTGGTAATATGGACTCTGTTGGCAAACTTAGCAAATACATGTCAATTTGATCATCTCTGTCCTATCAGGCATGATTAAAACATCCACAAAGTAAAGACGAAACCAGTAACGTCGAAGTCAGAGGTCATGGACTTGTGATGTCTTGAAAGGAGCAAAGACAGCCTTAACAAGCTCCACTACTTGGTCGCGACATTATTTGCTTGAATATTGCAATTCACGCGTGAAGTTAGATGAAGCTGCAGAGGTTTCAGAAGTTTTCCTCTACATGTCTGCTTTGTTGCATGGTTCCTACTAATCTGCTTCTTAATAATATTGGAAGTTGGTCAAGTCAAATTCTGGATTCTTTTGACCTCTAACATACCTCTACTTGCTATGATACACCACTGTATATATATTCATATATATATGTATCACTTTTACTGTTTTTCTAACAATTCAAGACAACTGTAGCTAACCATGACAAAGTTACTATGAATCAACTGTGAACAGCTACTTCAAATTTGATCACAAAACAAATGTATGAAACAGAGGTTATGCCATTTAAAAAAACTTCTACACATTTCCCATACTCTGTGTACAAAAATGAAAGCTTTGGGCCCAAAATGGCAATGTAAGTTCTTTCAAAAGAAATTCAACCTGTGAACAAGACTCCACATGCATAAGGTAGATATTCTCAAGGTCGTCTATAATGAATATGTAGCAACGGTTTGTACTCAAGGTTAAGAGGTTCTACAAATTCCTAACTTACAAGAGTTAACTAACAAGAAATGGGTTATAAACTAACAACTAATCACATTTTCTAAAATCAGTTCTGAGCTAAATTACAGCTGAGTGCCAGTCACATAAATAAGACTGCATGCTAAGCAAACATTTTCTTGGCTCAGCAAATTTCTGATATTGGATGCAGGACTCCAAAGACTGCCTACCTCAATCTTCTTACCACAGGTATGATTTCGCTACATATTGCTGGTGGTTCCCACCATGCCTGGTGCCATCTTAACCCCAGACTTTTGGCAATTTAAACATCCAAATATGTAAATTAGGACTGTAGTCAAACGTCAAGTTAATCTTTTCAAAAGTAAATACACCTTGTAACTACAGTTGACATTACAAGAGTGCATGTAACAAACAGTACCTTCGAAACATGTGCACAGTGCATTTAAATGTACGTTTATTTGTTCTGATCAAATATCCAATCAGCATCATAATTGGATTCTACACAGCAAAGGGCTGGTGAAGGGCTACGCATGCAGCCTACGGGGACAAAGCTGTACCTACCTAGACATGGCAGAGCATTCAATATGCCAACCAGGTCGTCCCTTTCTATTTCCCCAAGGTGAATGCCACCATGGTTCATTAGGCTTTGCGGCCTTCCACAAAGCAAAGTCCTCTTGTGATTTCTTGTTGGTATCCGTCTTCCTTGGTTCCATGAAGTGTGTGGCTAGCTTCTTGTAGCGATGTGCGCCAAAGGCCTGCACATCAAAGTACACGCTGCCTGTCGGGAAATGACATGGAAACATTGAAAATTACAATTGATTGACTTTCTTCTCAATAACTTTAAACAAGATTCAAACATGAAAACACAGAGAGAGAACATACCGGTAAGAACAAGTAAATTTTCTTGTCCATGTATACTCACATTGTAAAAACTTTTGGGTGGAGGGCTATTTCCAAGAAAAAAATATAATCGGATAGTACATATTTCCTTATTCACAATTACTCCGCAGGAGTAAGACCGCGTTGGCTTTCACAGGTCTCATAAGCTGTAAAATAATGATGTTGGTATCTGTCCAAGGAATGTCATCATTTTGGAATTATTCCAATGACAGTGAACAGCATGAAGTAGTATGGAGGTACATGTACATGATGCAAGCATGGTGCTCTTCCCGGCATGTGTACACAAATTACCAGCCAAGCTCAACTGAGCACACTGCACAATCTCTGCACTGGGACATTCTTTCTCTCATTAGACATGGCCACACATGGCTGTTGCGATCAACAAATAACATCAGTGAATAGGTCCACAATGTTCTAGCAGGGCCTAGTGACAGCTGCTTACAGTTGTCTCCAACAAGTCCAATGGTTCTTACACATACATCAGCTGTATTGCAAACATTAAGGTTCACTACAGTTCCCATTAAAATAGAGGACTGTATGGAAGAACTTCACCCTCATTTCCATTAATTGAGTATAATTTTTACTTTTTAAATTGAAATTTCCTTGCATTGAGTTTCAATTCCAATGTCTGATCTCGACTAAATGAATGAAATGTAAGTTGTGAGAAGGCCTACCACTTTCTGTTGGGTAAGCATAACCATTCTTGATAACCCTTTGAATGAAGTTGATGATCTGTGGCATATGATCAGTCACTCGTGGATTTACTGTCGCTGGCAAAACCTGTGAAAAAAGGAAGAAATTTCACAACACAGGCATTTTTGGCTGTTCAACTTTTCCACCATCTCAATATTTTACCTCTCACCTTGCCAAATCCAACAAGATTTTATGTGATTTACACTAATCCTTCTAGGTTAGGGCTACCGTGTTCTAAATCAAAAATATGAGGGACATTTCATAGACATGTGTTGCTGGAGAATTTAGTTCAGTTCTTGAGGTCGTCAATAACATTTCTGGTAGGGGCAGGATAAAGACATATCTGCAGGTAAGTTACAATGTGTTGACCACTTTAAAAACACTGGACATAATAAAAGGGATTTAGTCTGCTGATTCTACTATTGAAAGTTTTGGTGAGTCCTCTAATTTAACTAAATGAACCGCTTGATGTTTAGAAGAATATGCTAATGAATATGCTGATGAATATGCTAATGAATATGCTAATGAATATGCTGATGCTGTCATTAAACCTCTTAAGGTTTTATTCTTTTACTTTTTCAAAATTGATTTTTTTTTATTTTACCTGCAACCTTTCCAGGTCTCGGAAGAATTCGGTTTCATACTTCTTAGTCAACTTGTAGAAATCCATGCCTTCCTCGCGTGCCCTCTGGATGATGTTACTGTCAATGTCCGTGATACCAAGGACCTGAACCACGGTGATGTCATAGTACTCGGCCAGAATCCGACGAAGAAAGTCAAACCGGACGTAACAACTGGACAAGGCAAAGTTCTTCTTTAATTAATATAAATGTGTATGTGCATGTTCTCATGTACAAATAAAAATGCATTTGTATAAGCTCGCTTCGGTGGACCATTTTATGACACTTCAATCTAAATTTTCTTCAAGAAATTGTTAATTTTTGTACAGGTCCAATTGAATTGATATGTAGAGGCTTTTTCTATGATTTGTTTTAAAGAAACGTTAATCATTACCTTCCATGGCCTAGATGTGGGCTGTCATATACTGTTGGACCACATGAATACCTGCCAGATAATGAATAAAGAATTAACAGTTTGCAGTATCTTTGCATTCACCATGGTAACACCACACCCAAGGTAGGGTTAAGTGCTTCTCCTACCAAAATACTATTTACAGTGCTGTTCTGAATCACTATTCAGTAGAACCAGGTCACCAGGTCCAATTTCATGCTACACATTTACATGTAATGGATTCTCTTCTGGTTTGTAAGTGCAGGTACATGTTTATTGTACAATAACTAGTCTGTTTCAGCTTCATGAAATTTGATCCATCCTCTGGTGGACTGGGAAATACCCATTTGAGAAATGATAGCTGGAAATTCTCTGGATTCAATGTACAAAGGAAAGAGTCCTCGCAGGAAATTTCACTATTTCATGGAAATACTGATGGACATTTTCTCAACAAAGCCCCCCAAATTAATAGTCGTTTTTCATCCCAAAGTCAGGCAATATGGGGCGTAATTGCAGAATGCCCCGCCACTCTAAAAAACGACCCCTGGAATGATTAGTTACATGGTTACATGGGTACAAGGTGAAAATCCCTTGAGAAAAGTGTGACACTTTGACCTGTACCTGGCTAGTATGAGGTTGATCGTGTGGGGTGGCAGGGTATTCTGCAATTGAACTCAGTATGGCGACAGGTGGATGTAGTTTGCTTTCACAGGCTGAAGCATAGTTTCACAAGAATTGGAAGCCATTAAAAATGTTCTGATGAGGGTCATATGGCCCCGTGCCCCAAGACTTGTTTGGCAATGACACAGTCCACTGCAAGATGTGGAAAGTGGTCAACTGAGTCCAAAGTTAGAAGTTCCAATTCAGCAGTGCATGTGTTTTATTTTTTAATGGATTAGTTGACAGAAATTGGTTTTTTCGTTTCCTGAGGTAAAAACATATGGAATAAAACCAAGCAGGAGGGGTTGCTAACCATGTTTTTTTTACTTCTCCAAGCCTCTGGCCTGATTTTCAGTTTTTATCAAGGCCTATTCATTTAACGAATGTACAAATACAATGAATTTTGTTTACCAAGTTGCCACATTTTGATTCCGCAGGACTAACGGTTCCTTTTTCAGTTGCTGTTTTGTTAATGAGTTTACGACCAGAATGCCTGTGTTGTGTCCAGTTCGTTCATGCAAAACATCTCCATCTGCTAAATTAGGTCCAGCTATCACAGGGGATGATCTCTTCAAATCGGCGATCTTCTCACGTTCAACAAGCGTCCCATTTCCGGTAAAGTTTCCACTGTGCTTATGTGTTTTGATGTTGACGCAGACATCACTAATCTGCTTATGAAACAGAACTGGTCTGTCATTTCCATGGCAACTTGTGCTGAAATATCTAGCAAAATTGGCGATCTTCGGGTTCATATTTCTAGCCAAACTGCATCGTATTGGGTAAGCATGGTGAGGTTTATGGTGCCTTCGATGTTGTATGTACACAGCACTTAAGTGCGTTTGTTCATGATTCGTAAGACCTTTCCTACTGTTAAAAGCGATCTTCTGAACCGTGTCCAATTGACTTCTTGAATACGACGCCAGAGACACACTCATTACATTTGGCATGGTAGAGCTTCCAGAAAAGCACCATCGTCTGCCACTCCATATCTGCCCCGATTTGAAAAACTTACAAAAATGCCCAGCACTCCAAACTGTACTTAGCGGCACCCGAGGTATCATATCTCAGCTTAATATCACGTAAGTATCGCACAAATGATGTTTTCAGTGTGAATGTCTCACAATGTTTTGTAGGCCTACGTCCCAAATCCGTCACTTCCGATGGATCATGGAGCAAGGGTACGTGATCGGCAACATTAACACTGCGCTGCTGGTCTATATCTTAAATGACCATCCACAGCTGGTCAGAGCTGTGTACATGTACTCGGAAACCTTCGGTCAGCGGCTACCATCTTCCCTCACGCACGTACACTGTGCAGCCATTGCGGTCAGCCGCAGCCAACCAAAACTTTCGGACACAGGTTACATGACTGTGATCGATCAGCAGATCTGCAGCTGTATAACCCTGACGTATTGATTTTTATTGAGGTAGGGCTTTTCACATTATTTTGTTATGCTATGTAAAACACTCTAAAGGAAGTAAATAGTAATTTTATCTCTTTTCCAAATATATCCTACTTTATTTATTATAAAATTGAGTAGGTAAAATGGACTTTCTATGATTTTTTGTGAGTTTTATAATAGTTGCGAAATTGTGATCCTCCTGTAGGGAATAATAGTACCACCCAACCGAACCCAGTGAAGATTAACTTCAGGTCATAGCGCATGCTCTGTTGCAGAATTTTGGAAGAATGAAAATGAAGTAAGTCGTATCCCCGCCGCTGCAAAGAAATCATGCCATCGTACCTTGAGTAGCTTCAACTTCAACTTATATTATACAAGTAAGGTCAGGAACCGGACTAAACAAGCAGCAAGCGGCACTGTTTGGTGACCGGAGCCGTGAATATCTTCCTGCAGTTGGAGCTTCATACTGATGTTGTCTGCTTGTCGAAATCTTCCAGAAAACCCTGTACATTTGAGAGTTATTTATCAACTTAAAGCACCGGAATAAAGAAGCCATGTTTAGTCAAGGTTCCCTTGATACTGCCAAATCAACGGCGTACGTGGAAGATTACTTGGACTGCATAGAATCGCTGCCAAACGATTTGCAGCGTAACGTGTCACAAATGCGGGAAGTGGACAGTTTGTATCAATGTAAGTCAGAGAAACAGTGTCAAAAAATTCCAAATTACAGGCCTGTAGATGTTAAAATGCCTTCATTAGGTAGTCTGTTTACTCACATCTTCAATAGTGCAAGGTAGGTGTGGAAATTGGCTGCTTGGTTATGTACAAAATAAACATTTTGACAAGTAAGACCAAAAATAACTTGAAACGCGTTATGGCAGCCTGCGCCTCCATGTTGTGTGATAATTTATGTAGGCCTAGCTCCCCAGAAATTTCGTCACAACTCACTTGTTGTGATTTCGTTCATTTGCAAACATGGCAAATATAATTGCTCTGCAGTATTTAAAGAGGTAGGCCTGCTGTTGCTGACAAACCAAACTGACTTAACTGTTAACTGCTATTTTGAAGTTGGTAGGTATTATACTAGTCTATTATACAGTAGTAATGTCACTGTGTATTTTTACAGCCATTCTTAAAGAGATTCGGCAACACTATGAGACACTGAGCAACAAGGAGCTGGACCCGGCTGCACGCCGTCGATGTCTGCTTCAGATGCAGCGTGCTCTTGTACGCAGCCAGGAACTTGGTGATGAAAAGCTTCACCTGGCATCACAGATAGTGGAGCTGACTGAAAACCGTCTCCGACAGATGGAGACTAATTCTGACAGCTTGATCATCAGGGAACGCCTAGAACAACAACGTGCCCAAGAAGCCAGCAAAGTCAACATCAAGTCTGCATACAGCAAACCTGGTTATACCAAACCTGGTTATAATAAACCAGGGTACACTAAGCAAGGCTACAATAAACCAGGTTATGGCAAACCGGGTTATGGCAAACCAGGCTATGGGAAGGCAGCTTACAACAAGGTCGTCAAGAAAGTTGTGGAGAACAACCAGGAGAAGGCAATGAAGCGTCCTAGGAGACAACGCAGCCACGACAACGGCAAAGAGAAGGAGATGGAAGTGGTCACCAGTGAAATTGTCAAGCCAGCAAAGAAGAAGAAGAGGTCAAAAGTCAACAAGGCAGAGAGAGCAGCTTCTCCCATCGATCCTCCTATCGACCCCAACGAACCTACATATTGTCTCTGTAACCAGGTCTCCTATGGAGAAATGGTTGGATGTGACAATAAGGACTGCCCTTTTGAATGGTTCCACTTTGGTTGTGTGGGACTGACCCTCAAGCCCAAGGGAAAGTGGTACTGTCCAAGATGTCGACCGGCACAAGACGCAAAAAAGAAGTAGCAGCAGCTGTGCTCACACTTCAGCTATTTTTTGTAGTATATGTCAATAGTAATTAATTGTACATATATAATATTCTAATCTGAATTTATTTCACTTTTCAAGACAGTTTCCAAATTAAAATAGAGAAAAAAATTGCAAGAACAAGGAATGACATCATTTCATAACACAGTGAATGTGTTTCAGGCAGAGTTCAAGTACTGGTGCAGTGCATTTGTTGGAGTTTCTCACCATAAGTCGCACAAACAGTGTACATGTGTTCTCAATCATACTGTTTTGCAATAATTTAATGTTTGACATATTTTGGGGTCAACTTTGTTCACATGGGCACATGTAAATTTAAAGGAACCAGGAAAGAGAAATATTTTTATAAATTTTACTAAAAACCCTTGAAATTGCATCTTTGGGTTTCATGTAACCTGATTTTAAATTTTTGTTCTGCAATTTTAACACATATTTTGATGCTTTTTGGATTTTTATGCTAATGCAAAGTTGCATATTCATGAGCAGAATTATGATGTCATCCAAGGCACTGAATCTCAATGTTGCACTGGTTTGTGCACAGAAAAATTCTAGATTTTGTTAACCACTGCTATGGCAGATTTCATTTTCTTTGGCAATTTATTGCTGTGTAAGTATATGGCAATAATCCAGCAAAAATCCTTTTCACAGAAATGTTCCCAGATTATAGCAAATTTGGGGTGTACAATTTGAACATGAAAACATTCAACCTGAACCATGTCTTCCTGGATTTACATCAAAGCAAAAGCAGCCTCACTTGTCCAGAAATGCTTGGTTAATTTTTAATATTTCAAAAAGTGCACCGTTCAGTTCACATAATTCAAAAAGGTGTCAAACAGTCTTCATACATGGAAGAAGAGTACAGAGATACGCAAAAAGTGATTCTAAGAAAAATTCATTTCCTGGTTCCTTTAAACCTGTTTGTCATGTTGGAAACTGTCAACACTTCATCTGTTTGTTTCTGAACTCTTAATGAGTAATTTAGGGAAGAGTTCCACATACAGACGGCAGTAGATATTCCCTACAGTGACCTACTAGCCGTCAAAAAACAAAACGTGTCCAGAAAAGTTCAATTTAGGAGAGGAAAAAAAGTTGTTTACTTAATTTTGATTTTTAATACTTAATTTTTCAGACCAGTTCCATAGGGTTTGTGCACATGGTGTCAAGTGGCGTCGGTATATGGAACTCTTTCCTCAACTGACTTTATGTAAATTATCCTCATCACTTATTACAACATACATGTACACTGTATGTTCTCCTGTTGTGAAGCTGGATGGCACAGAGGCTGAGCTCCATCTGGATTCTTGGCCTTTCTTTCCAAACTGGGGATTAGCTTTTTCCTGTTAGGGCCTACTGTACATTGGTAATACCGCCCTCATGTGGGGGAAATGAGACAGCCAATTTACTGCTACATGTACAGTCAGTGCAACCTAGTGCCAAAAGCACATATGATGCAAGATATGGGGCGCCTTTGTGTTGGTCATTGTTTGGTCCGAATCTCAGGAATTCTTTACAGACTTCTAGGGGGGATGTGTTCGGTAACAATAGTCTGGAGTGTGTATAGGGATTGGACATGTGGGGGGGGTACCCATCAGCCTCATATCGTGTAAAAGTATCCAAAAACAAGGCTGTCGATGGATTTGCTTTTAGGTTTCTTTTTTATGTATAAGCAGACTTCAGTTACAAAAGTTTGTCGCAAATTCCATCTTTCAGCTTCTTTCTTTCCATCCTTTTTCTCAGTGTCCCCCTCCATTTTTCTTTTTCCACCTGCACCATTTTGATTTTACTCTTTCTGTTTGTGCATCATTTGAAACAGTTTTTGCACCATGACTTAAGTTGGTGTAATTTGGAGTTTGGACCATTTATTTGTCATAAACAGATGACAAGTAATAATTTACAATTGATTTTCCTCCTGTGTTAGCTGTGTATTATTTAATCCGCCTCTGATTTGAATTTTATGTACCCATCTAAATGACATTTGGCAAATGTTTTCAATAATTGTCCGAGAAAAATTCCACAAAATGTATTATCAGTCCCTTTTTAAGACAAAAACCGAGACAAACGTGAATGAACTGTCAGTTGAAAATGTTAGTTGGATTGCTGGTTTTATTGTCTAGAGTAATAAGAGGTTCCGGGAGGGAATTTTTATTATGTCATGAACTCTTTCAAGGTATTGTTACCAGAGCGACTGTGGATTGATACGCACTGACAGTCACTCAGAATAGCTTCTGATAATAATTTGATGTGAGCGAATAGCACTGCAGTAAAAAGAATTGCCTGCCCAACGTCAGGAGACACTGCAATCAGCGGTGCATGAAGTGAATAAAATGCCTGGTGTCTGGTTAATCTTCTCCCGGTAACAATTCTTTGTGGGAAGCAGGAAATGGAGTTGATGCCTCGTTTAGATGACCAGTGGTCAAATTAATTCACTGATATGTTTCATTGCCTGTGAGGGTAACTTACAAAATGGAGAATACACTGTACATGCGTACTCCACTGATAACAAGGTTTGCAAGGCATTAACTTTGATTAACCCTAACCCTCCTCAATCCTTCACCTGTTGGAGGACTGAGGAAGGTTAGGGTTAAGGAACCGCATTGGTCTGAAGAAATTTATTTTGTGCACTAAAATACTCCTTCAGTTCATTTAACACTGGATCCCTTCTTAACTTTTCTGAGAGCTTAACTTTCTGTTCCAGATGTTTCAGGAAAAATGAAAAGGATCGGCACAGTCAGAAGCTGATAGTTGGATCGAATTCTCTATGCTTTATTTCCAGTTATAGAACTTTGCTGAAAAGCTTTATGAGATATAACGCATTCAAGTGAACTTTCCACCAGTACCGTGTAACTGTTTGCACGTTTATCTCACTATGAGTTGCATACTTAATGAACTACGTCGCTCTTTAATATATGCAGATAGACCATAGATGAAGCTGGAAGAAAATTACTTGGATTTTCTTTTACAAATTACGGCATTTTTTTCTTGCAGTTGAATCCAAATCTTATTTATGTGCTTTGTAAGTAGATCAGAGAGGTCCTAAATCCAAAAGAATGGCCTGTCATTTTGTAATGGCACACAGGCACGGTGCTGAACTTATTTTGCTGTTGATTTTCATGTCAACTATTTGAAATAAAATTGTACAGCTTAATCTCTGAATATATTGTACAGTGTAGGGAATACTGAAAATAAAAAACGGGAAATATTGAAAATGCTATCTGTTTGTGGCGTAGATAACGAATTATTTAAACTTCTACTTTTCATATAAAAAGGCTACAAAAGTGATTAAGCCCCCACCTACCGAAGCCACTAACGAGCAAATGTAATTCAAACTTTTTTAATTATATATATTTTTTGCCTATGATTCCTCGGTAGCTACTTAGCTGTTGAACATAATTTTCTGTTTTTGAAGATTGTCGTGTTTTAAGAAGTACTGTTGTTTGATGCTCAAGACTTGAATATTTATGAAAAACAAGCTTCAAATGAAATGGTGTTTCATATTTTAGTATGCTCACCAACAGCGAAATTGCCATCGACTGTACCCTGGATCAGCCACTGAATACTGCCAAAAGAGTAGATACTGTCCTGTTCAAAATCTAACACTGTGATAATGTCCACGACGATGGCTTGTCAATTTTCCCGTAGTCAGCTGCTCGCCATGTGGCAGACCTAGCACTCCCCAGCTAGACATCCGCCTCCCCCCTCGGCCCCGATCCCTCGCCAACCTGCCACTGTCATGCTCAGCCTCCCCCGATATTCCCTCAGTGTCATTAAGCCGGAGGTACCGGCAATTCTTCAAGTCTTGCTTGTCTCCTTTGAGGTGGTACGCCTCCAGGGACTCGCCTACGGATCGCTGGACGGTTGGGACCGAGGTCAGTTGACGCTGCACGCTGGGTGCCCGGTCGTTGGACTGGTGGGTTGGGTGATGAAACGGCTCTTGCCTTGCGTAGTCAAAACTCGAAGCAAGCCTGGGATCCATCTTCTCTCTTCTCTCTGTAGTACGGAAAGAAAGGACCCAGAGAATTAACGGGTTTGTAGAGATTTCAGACCTGTGGCCTATTTCCAATTACCTCTTTCGCTGAATTAATGTCTCCTATCCACCCTGTGCTGAAAATAAACCCTGGTTTGCTTGTCTTCCATGGCTTGAACGATAATAATGGTAGCAGTTGCAGAAATACCTGAACATGAAAAGCTTGTGCAGCTCCTTCTAAAAAAAATTGCGTCGATACACATCATGATTTGTTGAAAACAGTATATCTTTCACCCTAAAAGAGCCGGGGTGGTTCCCCAAGAACTCGCACACCAAATTCGGCGTGTATGTAACATGCTCAACAGTGCAAATTATAAAAAAAATTTCAATTCAATCTCACACGAGGTATTGACACCATGCATGGTTATTTGAACTTCATGGCTACGTGCGCAATAGTAACTGACAAGTATGCATTTTGGCTGACGTGTCTCGGGGAAAAAACGACATGACCAAATCCCAAATTTTGGTGTCAAAATGAACCCAAAAGTTGTGTCAAAAAGACCCAAAAAGTTACTACGCAACAAAATAAAACAAACCATACTTGAGTGTTTGGAACATGAAAATTGCACTGCGACGATATTGGGGGTGAATGTTGGGGGAGAGGTGGATTCCGCCCCCAGCTCTTCGTTGTCAAATCAAGTTCCACACCCTGGAACAATGCAATAGTCATGGGAACATTATATGATCAGTGAAAGAGGTTGCAGCAAACGTCATTGTCAGTAACAAAAATGTTCCTGAGTGATTGCCCGCGACTGTCAATTTTATACACATTAGCAGAGTCCTCCTCAAAGGTATAATTATTTTGAACTCATTTTAAGTGTTAATGAATAGGGGCATTTTAATAAGTCCATATCGACGCTACCTTTCTTTTTTTTATTTCAAGATAACAAGTCGTCGGCATAGGCCTTTTGGTTATCGCTAACGGTCCAGGAAGCAAATTTTTATACCACACCTGACCACTCATGGGGGATTGAAGTGTCAACATGACACACCAGGCTGAAGTAGCCTGTTGTTTGGACTGGCATTCCAGTAAGTGTGTCGATTATAGCAAACGTTCTGTAATTACTTTGAGATATCATTCTTGAAAATGTCTTCAACAGCGCTCAAACAGGGAGGGCAATGAAAAAGCCTTAAAGGTGCCGTTCTGATGTAAAATATTGCAGGAATGATACATATTACATCTGTATCATGAACACCACCCCCTACAGTGTCATATGGTGTCAGCACCCCGCTTTTCAAGTTCCATGGCCGGTCAACTCTTCCCCACACAGCCCCCTCCCCCTCATTTCCGGCAAAAATTTACGCCACTGGCAACGATGCTCGTTATTGGAATCCAAAGCTGAGATAACTGCTCACTCGCTTGAAATAATTGCTTCTTCAAAATCGATAACTGGCTGGCATTCAATTAGTAAGGGCGTCATAGATTCTTAATATAAAGCGTGCGTGACAGTTCAGCAGTTAATTATACAGATCTTTGATAGAATGAAGGCCTAATTGAGGTTCTTCACAATAGCGCGGCGATGAGGCATAGATGTGAAACAGGAGCCGGATTTTTATTTATTTTTTAATTTGATCAAAATGGTATGTGTGAGCAGGACTTTCTTGATGAAAAGATTTTTATCAGTTTCGATGACTTTTCAAAGATGTCTTAAACAATTTAATCGATAGAGGCCTTTTTATGTCGTCTTCTTGGATGTTAATGTTTGCCGCACGGTTTTCTTGGTTTTCTTGTTCTTGTTATGATTCCCTAGAAACAAAGCAAATCTGAATGAGGAGAGTTGGGTTGGCGTAGTGGTCCTTTCCTCGCCTCTTCCACCGGGTTCGATTCCCAACTCGGTCCACACGTGAATTTGGTTTTCAGTCCCTATATGATTCCGTGGGTTTTACCCAGAATATTCCTCTGGGGTTTTCCTCCCACGTCTAAAACTGTAACTGCTTCTCATTGTCTCTACAGATGTCTTCAGACTTACGAGCTACAGTGCCCAGGGCGCTTTTGAGGAATCCTTATAGTGTTATTACAAGAAAAAAATAATAGTGAATTAGTTTTACCTTTCCCACAAAATTTATAGTGACTAAACGCCGCCCCCCCTTAAAAAAATCTCGAGGCTGCTAGCATTAAAAGACCTGTTTTCCAACATATTTTATTCTGGTCCAGCCCACTCTAAAACCTCTGAGTAAGCAACATTTGCTACACTGTTGTCTTCAGTTGCCAGATTCGACCTTAAATTCCGATTGAGTTAAACAAATGATGATTAATGCATACACATCCAGAAATGTCTGAGCTATCGACTCTTGACCCTACTACGGTACCTGTCTGTGGTTGATCAAAATCCAAACAAGTAGGGACTCGTTTATCATTAGTTTACTTATATCATCCACTTGGAAAATTCAAGGTTTCGTTTTTAGCGTCTAATAGAGAAATTCTCTTTTTCACCCTCAGCAGTCGTAAAAGCCAAACCCGGATACGACTCAGAGGGCAACAGCATTTTCCCCAAGGTCGGAAATCAGATCGCGATGCTAATCGCGGGTCGACGAGTCGACCTCGTGATCGTGCATGTACACAGAAAGTTTCAATCTGCAAACGTAACTAAAGGTGACAAACAGTGAAATCTTCCCACGCATATCGCCGTTGTCTGGAGAACATTCATGAAACAGTAATAACTTTCTTCATACAGTCCCTGTTTGGAAGGCTGAGGGACACTTTGATATAAACCTTTTTTTTTTCTTTTTTTTTTTGGTTGGGTCAAATTCCTACATACACAGCGTCAAAACTACTGATTTCCTAAAAGCAAGTTAAGAACATCCAGGAATGTGCCAGACTTGGTTTTGTTCAAAATAACTCCCTGTAACTGACCATAGTGGACGTAGCTCTTTAACTCGTCACAACTTTTATGATCAGCGAATGCACCCAGACACAAATCTACATGGGTCAGTCTCTTACCTATCTCCTTCATCCTGTCAAGGAATCCTTTCAGCTTCTTCTGTCGTTTGTCTTCTCTTTTCCTCTCCCATTCCAGCGCCTTCTCTACCATGTACTCGGCTCGTCGTGACGGTAGCTTGTACTCCTCCGACGCCGGCTTGACGGCCACTTCACTCGCCACTAAACTCCCTGCGCTATTCCGGTGGTACTGCACCACACTCGTTACCACCGGAGCCTGATAGTCAGGCAGGCGGAATGTTCGATTAGGGATGCCGATGTGGTACTTGTTTCTTGATCTAGATCTCTCGCTCTGTTTGCGCTTCATCGTCTCCTTGGTTGCTTGATCTTTGGCTCTGTCCGTCACTGCCGTAACATCGTCCTCAAAAACCGAGTCTCTGCCCTCGTAGGACGTTCCTTCATCGTAACTTTGGCAAGATTGATCTTTGGAAATGTTTGTTACAATCCCGGGTAAAACTTTATTTCGGTTTATATCACCTTTTTCGAACTCAACAGCAGTCCTCACATTTGTTTGTATGGCTTCTCTGGAAAAATGAGGTCTGGAAATGAGTCCTGTACCGTTTTCTTTAATAACAGACTTTTCTTTCAGAGATGGAATGAGTGGTACATTTGCTTTTGTAACCATTTCTAGAACCTCTGATGTTTCTCTATTCGGAATTACCCGTAGTGACGATAATGAATTTTGAGATGGCGACGACGTTGATTGAGACGTGGTGGAGCTGTGGATTGTTTCTTTAGAATGTAAATAATCGCCAGAGTGAGAAGATCTGGTAAAGTGACTGGATCCGTTTTTCAAGGCTGTGCTGCCTGCGTCCATCTTGATTCCACCCGTCGTTTCCTTGTCTCTTTCCTCGCTTATCTCTGGCAATGGCTGAGGGAATACCTTATCGTCATCATCCAGAGTCTTTTCATTGTGTACCTCCGTCATGATCATGTTTCGCAGTCTGTCTTGCGCCTCTTCCCTCTCCCTCACCGCCTTCTCTCTCAGCTCAATCTGCATCTCCCTCTGTTTCCTGATGTGAGCCCGCCGCTGAATGCGTCTCTTCTCGTTCTGAACGCGAATGAGATTGCGGAACATCTTCTGCTGCCCGCGGGCCAGTTTGGCCACGGCAATGCGCTGGTCTCGATGCCACATATTCACCTGTTTCCGAGAGGAGACATCGTGGGCATGGTTGCTGCATTTCACCTGCGTCCCCAGCTCCGATGAGCGAGTGTACTTCAGCACACCGATGTCGTCAGCCTTCAGGTGTTTCAGCCCCATCAAAACTTTGCTGACTGATTTCTCCTTTGTGCTGGACAGACCGGCACTTAGACCTCTGTTCAAGTTTGGGTTGTCGGTAACTAATGTGCCGGCTTCCTCCATGGTGATCTTTGAAATATCCGTAATAGATACTTAGCTGAAAGGTCGACGGCTAGACACCCCACTTCTTTCACAAACCTGAAACTATATATATCTGATATTTTTCACACTGCATTGTCATGTTGCAATTGATTCGGCACTTCGTTGAAAATGCTGTTATCACGTTGAATCCGGGTGCACAGGGCGCTTTGTTGGCGTTAACTCTGGGCTTCAGTTCTTGTGAGTTTGTGGATCAAATGAGACTGAAATGGGATCTACAGGACCAACTGACAATGCTTGGCAGGAACATGCAAAACATGGGAACAAAAAGTGTGCAAAACGCTTCCGTGTTTTAATACAAGTTCCTTTTGAAAGTCTCACCGTCAAGTGCGTCACCAACACCGGCGCTTTTGGCAAGTAAATTACTTGAAATGGTGTTAGTGAACTCCGTGGTTTGATTTAACTTTGGTTGGAACGTGTATGGATTAAAGTAGATTCAATCAACGCCGAAGTAACGTAATTCCCTCCGGCTATGTAAAGTGTCATAATAGTTTACCTGACCGATCAACACTCGATATAGATCCGACAGATGCATGAGGTGGTGACACTTATCAGCTCCGTCGATAAATTTCCGAGACTTTTGAAAATCAGACCGACCACACTGTACTTTGGTGAAATTCTAATTCCGCATTAATAACATATCCGAGTTTATGATGTTGGCAAAAATCAGTGAATAGGTTACAACTTTATTTTTTCATTAACTGGAAACTTGAAGCTGAAGACGTTATACAATGTTCATGTATTTCAAAAGCTCCGACTGACACGATCCTCAAACAGCACAGAATTTTAGTCAATTTTCTGACTCGCCTCAAGGTAGTTCTTGCAGGCCCAAAGAAAGCATTGCTCCGTGCGTAAATATTTCCATCCCGTCTCACCATCAGTCCTTCAGTGATGTGTGACTCGACTCAACAATCCATCTCGATAAATGCATTCTTTTCAGGCATTTCTCGTCAGTTTGCCGTTAACTTTTTGAGCGCCGTAAACGAGGCGTATTTTAAGTCTTTCTGTCGCCGTTGTGGATCCCATAACCCAGAGATGTTTAGGCTCCGTCCTCGTCACTTGTGAGGTTTCAATGTAGTATGCGAAGGAGAACGCGAGAAAAAATAGCAGAGTGGTGTCAAATCACCTCATCATCCTTAGTATAACGACAAGTTCTGATAAACTACGTACATGTATTTTATAAAAGATAAAACAAAGTATATAGAGACTTTGGCAAAGAGTCCAAGAGCAGAATAAAATACGACCACCGCAAGCCGAGATGCATCAGTAAATAGATCAGTTAATAAAGTCATGATAGCAATGTTGTTTGAGAGGTTGCGGCAGTCACCAGTTCCGACGGCCAATTTATGATCTTGGCCCCAGACGCGGAGCTGACAAGATCATTATTTGCAGTACAGACTTCCCTGGTTTGAAATACACTTGCCATGATATCAGGGGTCGGCTTTCCAGGATCCAAGATGAAATAACTATAGACATTGGTTGCAACTTTCCAAACCAGTTGATAACCACATGTATTTAATCAGAAATTGTCTTGAAAGTGAAAAGCCCAACGCCACAATAGGGACACTAGAGAACACGACGTAAACCATTAATGAAAAAGAAGCTTATCAAACTGCCGTCGGGCACACAACAATTCTGCTTCCCAGGTAACGGGGTTGCTCCCCTTGGCCATCGGATTAGTCGGTGCTTTCGTCTGCTGGCAGGTACCCCCCACCGACTTGCATCCCCCACTCGGCAAACGCTGCCGCTAGTGTTTGCCCCTTCAATCACAACAATTGACTGACAGTGAAGTGCTTCTGTGGAGTATTTAAGAACTTTTATTTGAAAAGATTTGGGCTCTATTTTTGGACCGAGGGGGACAGTTCTTGTTAGGTTTAGAGTGCTACATCACGGGCCCACTGGCGGTACTTTTCGTTAGCAATTACAGTAATGTCTAAAACGCGCAGAAGGAAATGGAGAAACGATCGAAACCACTGTTGCGGGCTGGTCGATTTTAATCAAAGAATAAAGTGTGGAATTTCTTTCTTCCGAAAATGATTTTTACAGAGCATTAATGAAGGCCTACTTCTCTGCTGGTGTGAATGATTTTACACTACCTTTAAAATGGAACGTAAAATATTTCACTAAAATTAATTACGGCTTCCTTTATGTATTTTGTGATTGTAAAAACATAGCCTTATTATAGAATGACGTCATGTCGGTGCTTTCCTCTGTAGTCTGTGCATAGTAGGCTGGGTGGTCTTCATCGGTAGGACTGGTTACACTTATCACAGGCATACAGTCAAGAAAATTCTCAGGGAAGTTCACTGACGGGCATACTAATTCCTTTCTTGTTGGGAAATATCACAGTTGTATTGGAAACAACTGTCATTCAAGAAAGAATTGATTCAAAGTCTAACACTCGGGACATTCATTTGACGAGGAATTTTTCTGATGGGCAACACAGCTTATCATGTTACCCCGCTACTTTGCAATTGATCCTGACGGTAATCAAAGATTGTCAACAAGAAAATACCAGCATTCATAGCCGACTAGTAGCGGTATCCCAGGTGACCAAAGTACACTGTACTAATTTACAGGTGCAAACCTAACCAAATAGACTGTCTTCAAAATTGGTGCTATTGACTGATGGACTTCGATTCGCATAGAAGAGATGATCTCTGCTGGGGTCCTGCAGCTAAATTTATCAGCTTGAAAAATGACGGCACCAACTCAATCGTGACATGAAAATTAGGGCGCTAAACGCTTGTCAAGTACCATTAAACTGGTCTGATAAGCAGGTGTATACAATGAATGAGACACCCCCAGTTCATCGAGAGTAGAGCACGGCGCACACGGGTAACGCCAAAAAGCACAACCTTCAATATTTTTGTGTCTGTCGTATGGAGACCAATTTCCTCTCTGTCACCGACTGAAATGGCGATGAGTGGATTATACTCGACTGAGTGAACATGTACCCTAAATCGTCTCGTTTCTACAGTGTATTTTGTCTGAAAGAGCGAATTTTCACCCTTGGAAGTAAGATTGACATAACAGGACATTCGCTTTTTTCTCTCTCGAATACACTCTATCTCTTGAATGAAGAAATCGTTTACATATATGAAATTAAATAAGAGTTAAGTATAGGTCCCTACTTGTACACTGTACATCATAACCTTCGAGAAAACAAATTACCGACACAAATTTCCAAAACAAGTAAATGGGTCTGAAATATAGTAATGAATTTTTGAAGTCAAACGTTCAATCGTCCAATTTAGGCATTCGATCATCGACAAAATGACACTAAATTTCTTATGTGCGTGACTTGTGCGAACTCTCCGCAGAATAAACAGCATGCAGATTAAACGTGTCCCTCGCCAGCGAATGTTGTGGAGTAAACTTTGTCTGCGTCACTGGGTGGTTTTTGAATACACTTAATGGTCACACAAACAACAATAGCTAATCTGATATTTGTCTGAATAAAAATCACAGGTTCGTTGAAATCAATTTCCATACTTTTTTATTCAAATATATACAGCTTTACATAAAAAATAAAGACCATTTCCACCAAAACGGACGGATGAAAATAATGAATGTTCATTAAGACAAACTGCTACAAATCTTACAAATTTATAACTAGGTGTAATTTCCTGAAAGCATTATAAAGGAAAACTGTTTATCTGTTTTGATTTGCCTTATAGGTATTACTTGAATATAATACATTTGTGATTCAAATTTTTCCTTTCCAGAGGAAACATTTGAAGTTCAAAAAGCATAAAAAGACTTTTGAAAATGGACTGTTTCTCATACACGAATCTCAATGGAAGTTCTCCATATTTCATTATAGAGTTTGGTTTGATTGACATGTTTCTGATAGACCAACGACTTGATCTCATTCTCTCATGTGAAGAGGGGCAGCATTCTCCAAACTGAGCTGACATCAGTTGCTACGTGTCGTCCTAAAAATTGTTCGCGTATACCCAACATGTAATGCACAGTGCTCATCTATGGACATATAAATATTCAAATCAAGTTGACCCTGGGAGGTCACAAGAACAGCATGCTGACCCTTCCTTGACTTGTGACACGATGGGGCAGAATTCAGATTATGTTATGCGGAGCTCTTCACGTCTTCAAACATGCTTGGTCCGTAATTTATGAAAATTAAAAAAGGGTGACCAGACTGAAAATTGGACAGCAAGAGGATACCCTGCCATCGTAGTTATTCAAACCACACTCTGTAGAGAGGAAGACTGAACTGTGTTCCGTCAGATTCAAACATCAAAACACTGACTGTGCACCCTCTATCAATCTTAAGAGGGCACCCTCTCTTGGTCAGGTGGTAAGGAAGTCATACTCTCGCACCATCCTGCATGTCACCACAAGCGTCTCTTTGTCACTGATCCACTGCGCTTTCCCGTTCTTGCTGTCCACAGGATGTGGTAAGTGAAGGCCAAGCTTGCTGTATGGAGAGAACAAAATTTCAAGATGAAGGGCGCCCTCTGTTGGCAAACCTCTGCTCAGTGCCCAGTTCTACATCACTGTTGTAATTACTCCCAAATAACAAAGAGGACTAGGATAAATGTGAGCATGGGTTTCAAGTTTTATCATTTTTCAGACTACACTACTCCAATCGATGATCTCAAAATTCCAAACTGTAACAATTCAAAGTCTGTCCTCAGTTTCCCTTTTCCAGATCTGGGTTATTACTGAAAACTTTAGAATGTTTTTTTTGGTAAGTTTTCACATATTTTTACAAATATGAGACCTTTCTTAAGAAACTGATGCATCACTTCATTGAGGAATACCAATGTTAACTACATACTAAAGCTAGTAGTCAACTACAAAACTACTAACAACTGAAAATGAGGAAAAACATCCTTCAAGATGTGAAGGTAATTCTTCAAGAGTTACTGTACGTAAGGATCTAGTTTTATCTTATAAAAAGGACTTTACTCACTATTTTGGTGTTCTACAGCTGAGAAATTTGTCTTTAAGATCCAGATCGACATCAGCCATCTTTGTGTTGGGCAAAATTATTTTTATCTACATCAGAAAAAATACCCTAGGATGTTTTACTTGTAATGCAAACATAGTTTCAGAAAACTACATGTACACAACTTTTGCAATTACTAAATAACATTTTTTTTTTGCAGAACCAAGCACAAAGAAAGAGATATTTGCAACACAGAAAAGGCACCTTTTCCCTCAATGTGTTTTCTGCAAGCCACAGTTTCTCAGCATCATTGTGATGGAATAAACACATTTCTGTGTGGAGTGACTAGCAAATGTCTCTATAATAACAAATAACTTATCTACGAGTCTCAACATGCAGGATTCCAGCCCCTGGCTCTAATTCCGCAACTTTTACAGCCCGCAAAAAAGAACTTCGATTCACCCTACTTCTTTGGCATTTTTCCCAAGAGGCAACTTTGTGCTGTAACACAAAGGAACCCACCTTGCATTTTGGAATGTTGTTCCATGTGAAGTTAATGATGGCCTGCATAATGGTATTGAACCTATTCAAACGATGCAAAGCCAGTACTAGGTTCCGGTGAGTTAGCTATGTAACAGATTCATATCTGAAGTATTAATACTCACCACCATGTCTTCACAGCTGACAGAACTAGGTGTCTTGTTGCTCATCTGTAGGAACATATCCTCTGTTGTTACTGCTTGCTTGAAAATGATGTCATATCTGGACAGACGGAAAGATGAATCGGAAGACATTCCAAACTTAAAATGTTAATTTATTCATTCTAAACAATTACACACAACCTCTATGACAACACAAGCACATAAGAATTTCTCTTATCTCTTGTATGTGGCTACAACAGCAATTTAATGAAATGCATTAGCAACACTAGAACATTCATACAATTCATCAACATCAGGATAAGACTTCTAAAAAAAATACATGTAGATGTTCAAATGACATCATTCGGGTTTTGACTTCACAAATAAAACTTTATTATTACACACTTAAAGTCTTCAACTTGCCACAAGTGAGCTTGTGTGGGATCATGATAGGGCTAAATATTATCGGGGGGGGGTTCAATGCCCTAGGGGTCAAACCAGTACACACATTACTGCAACTTGAACCACACCCATTTTTAATGTATGGCAATGGAAATGCTGGAATCAGAAAAAATGGAAAGTTGGCAGAATAGCCAACGAGCACTCATAACTAGTAGAGTGTACAAATATGAACTGCTTCGAGTAGTGTAGTCAAATCAGCCTCCTGGGGGTCCATGGAGTATTCTATTTCTCCTGAGTTAAAGCTGAGGGTATACCATGATATGAACCATCAATATTTGTTTCATACAAGTACCAACTCTCCCTTGAATTCAGCGGTAACTTATTAACTTAATCTAAATACAATTACAAGGTACTGCCATCTGAATACTGCATTGAAAGTGCACTAGCATTTTTCCAAAATACCTGTTTGCGCTAGCGTAGCACTAGGGCTTGGAAACACATGCAACAGGTGTAGTACTTTTGGCTATTCACAGCAAGAGAGCAAAAATAGCTAATGCCATGTGACTAGATTTCCACCAATCAAGACACAGAATCTATGGGTGAGTTATTTATAAAACAGACTAGTGGTGCACCTTTTACTTTATTTGCACTGACTTACTCTGGTTGAAGCCGAGGGTCATCAATGTCCTCATATTCTGCTCCTTCTGACACCTCCTCTGCATCCCAGATATCTTTGGTCTCCTTCTTCGGAGGTTCTTGATATTAAAGTAGAAATGCTTAATTTGAGAGACTAAGTAAGGAAAAACTACTCATACAAGCATAATGATGTTGGCTTTGAGCTGGCACTTTGATTCTGAGGATGAAAATAATGAATACACATTCTTTCAGTTTGCATTCAAGTGAATAACGTTGAGCATATGAATATTACAATACTCAGTTCATGGGGCAAATATAGCATTTCCAAGACCATCTCTTGGAAACCTACTGTCAACATTACATACAAATACCACAACTGTCTAAAGGCAATTAACCTACCTTTACAGATTCCATCTATGAATGAACAGTAAACCCCTGAGATAGAGTTAAACTACAAATTATGCACTTACACACAGAACTTTGAATTTGATACACCCTTCATCTGCAGGAAAGGCAACGTCATTTCTACAAGCATTCCACAAACTGCTTCTCTCCGTCTACAGTTCCAAAAAGAAGAGCAACATTTTCTTACGTTTTGGTGCAGCTTGAGTCTTGGCAGTTTGACCAATTGCTCCCGGACCTAGTTTAGCTGAAGCTGTTACTGGCTGTGAGGTGGCAAACAAGAAAATGGCACATAAAAATAGCTAAAATCTATAAAATAAAACCGTGTAGTAATTGACATTTTGTGGCTAAGGCTTTCGCTTTTGCTATTGGCACGTTAATCATGACAAGGCCCATTTGGACATGGAGTAAAGGACAACTCATATTTGTAATAAACATGTTGACATGACAACAAACCTTCCAGCTGCAAATTTGCAATGGCTGAAAATGTTTTCATCACCCGGACAGTACCAAATTAAATGTTTTCCAGTATTAAATTCTTGTTGTCTTAGGAATTTTGCTGCGTCTTTCAACTTTGGGGTCAAATATTGCCTTCAAATACAGTGCATCAAATTTGTACCTACCTGAATTTGTTTTCCCATTGAGAATTACAAAGCCAAAAGTTGTCAGTGGAGATAAAGTGCCTTCACAAGACATGAGCCTTACGCATTAACATAAGTAATTGACCCACCTTGTCATCATCATCACTCTCTCCTTGGTCAGGAGGTTTCAGAAGCTCAGCAAGGGCATTTATCCCTCCGACAGGTAGGTCCATCTTCAGCTAAAGTGTGCAAACTGCTGCTATAAGAAGCCACCACACCAACAAATCATGGACAACCTCATCTGAGGAGGGGGGTGTATTATCAGGATTTCCTTAAGTCACTCACAAAAATATGCATTTTTTTGTGTGACAGCTATATGGATGGCTGATAAGATTGTGGCATGAAAACTAGTACATCACGTGCTACGGGGGTGAAAAAAACTGCATTACTGTCAAGAAATTTTCTTGACTAATTCCTGACCTAATGCAGCACTCAAGCCTGATGCAAAGACACTTGCAAATTTCTGGATGTTATGACCATAAGGGCTGGAGTTACTCAAGCTTAAGAGGAAACTCTGACTGAAACAGCCAACAACATCGTTGGTTTGTTTAGTCAGAGTTCCTCTGCTTGACCTGTTCAGCAATTTCACCTTTGAAAAAGCATTTCTCATGACAAATTCCACACATGGACATTACATTTTTTCTCCAGTGACATGTCGGTGGTGTTCCATACCTGCCATCTCACATTCCGGGTTATGAATCATGCATTGCCGTGAGTTTCGAATCTGGCATCTCATGCTATGAATCTCTTAAATTGTTTTCACTGATGGCATACATGTACACATGCACTTTCGCCATTGCTGTGCTATAGCCACAGTGCATTTCCTATCATGTATGGTATATTAATTTCTACTGTCATCTACATGTATATCTGCACTGATACTCAGCAAAGTCCACCTCTGGATATAAACACTGTTTGTGACACTTTGTTGTGTAACTTCGTGTAGGCCTGGGCACATTAGCAGGCCTAATATTTAAGGTGAAATGTGAGATTTGAAACATACATAAGATTCATAACACAAGATGCAAGATTCAAAATGCCGGCCAATGGCTACGCTCATGATAGTCCTATAGTAACTTGGACTCTACGAATTCGCCTTTTCTAACATTTGAACATGGTCGGCCGATTTGCCCAAACAGGTCCAAATGTTATGAAAAAAAGACGATTTGTAGATTCCATAACGTGAGGCCTAATTAATTGTAGGCCTAACACGACATGTGAGCATGGTCTGATGGTGAGAATGAGATCATGGCAGATGCAAGATGGATGGTCAAAACCAAAAATGGCAAAATCATTTCTCCTAACGCGCATACATACATGTCAGTTGCGATTTGAAGTTCAGCTGGATCATGAAACGGGGCCAGTAGTCTGGAAACAAAATGCAAAATTTGATTACCATAGAAACAGATCTATGTGGACGACGCTACTTACCTGCTGGTGCTTGCACAAGAACCGCACATGCACAGCACGCAACTTGGAAAACGCCCTCAAGTGTTGACTAATTTCATGTGACGCGACGGCAAGCCGCTGCGTTGGGATCAGCGGCAGGTGTTTGTTTAGTGTTGCAAGATATATATCTGGCGAGAGAAAAAATTATTTCCATGGTTCCCACCTGACAGCGTCGCTCCCCCATGTGTGTGCGTGTGTGTGTGGGGGGGGGCACTATACTTCATATAGTGTTCCTAGTTTTAATTTTTGCTAAGACTTAAAACTTCTTATTTAAAGGTGGCAATTGGTTGTCAAACAAGTCAGTTTGAGCGTTGCGATGCACGATGATACTTAGGGCACATAGCAATTTGTGCCAATATACAACTGAAGACAGAACAGACATTTCAACGTGCAAATCAATATATCAAAAATCTAAATGTGAATGCTAATATGAAATTCGACAGAATTTCATTTCATTGCATCATAAAAACTTCCGCCATAAAAAAAACTTGCCAGCAAAACAGTACTTGTGTTACTTTATTTCAAACTTGTTTATTCAACAAAGGGGGAAATCAGAAGAATTTTCTGGAGGGGGGGGACAATTATAGAATTTTTTCCTGTGAACTTTTATGGTCTTACGTAAGCATGAGGCTACATATCGGACTTTTCAAGCTTTTGAAAGAAAGGAAAATGAAACAGACCCGAAATGATATTGCCTTTCTCATTTTTAGAAAAAAAATTCGCCCCCTGTTCCGGCCATAAAAATGGGTCGATCATGTAAAAACATTGACGACCAATGATGTAATAAAAATCGGCCTATATTAACACCAAACTGACAGATTATAAAATGACAAAGATATGGCCTAATGCATTAACCACACATTTGCTAGAGTTTTACAACCTTAATTATGGGGGACTTAGTTTTTGTTAGAGTTTTCGTTGCCAATCCAACCCATCTTAATGTCTTGTTGATCGGCTTTTAACTTGGGTTTTTTCCCGAAAGATTATAGTCCATGACGTTTCTTCAAGCCCGATAATAAGTCATCTTCAAACTTCGTATGGGCTTCAGTCTTGGACCCCCCCTCAAAAAAGAAACCTGACTTGCTGCCCTTTGAAATACGGGGGGGGGAGGTGCTTCCTAGCAAAAGTCCATGCATGCCCCACCACCACTCACCATTTGGCATTTTAAAATGTGTGCAATCTACATGTACAAGCCCATAGTTCAAAGTTGTGCACCCTGGCTCATCAGGTGCCTCTAGTCAATTTCATCACAGTTGATAAGCTGAAGGGGATGGGGGTTGTAGCATTTACTAAGGGGGGTGTACCATAGAGGTGAAACCAAAATATGAAAGGGTTATATTCTAAGTTTATTTACAAACAAAGCAGCAGTAAAAGGAAACGGTACGTATCTCTTTTAAAAAAAGGGGGGTACTCATGATCCATCCCTTAGGGTTTCGCTACCAATGGTAACCTTTTATGAGGACATCATTAATTGGAAAAATCTTGACAACTTCACGTTTTAAAGATACAGGAAACAATACTTCGGGGCATGGGATCTGATAAAGTGGTTTATTTCTCAGTTTTGTATTGCTCTGATACAGAGCACAGAGTGTGTTAATGCATAATGGGGGGGGGGTTGTATCACTGGGATATAAACTTGAGTAAACCTTTTGTGCATTTCCAAATAACAAAAACAGCCTCTAAGACACCATGGAGATGCCAGCAATGCATAGCCTCTATTTTGGAGTTGGAGGGCAAGGGTTTTGAATCACTAGATAGGCTCAAGTAAACCTTTTGTGCATTCACTGCTAGTCACCACGGCCCCAGCAAGGCATAATAACCTCTAATATCTCTTTCTGATTCAGTGTTTACTAATTGTATATAGTTAAGAAAAATTTACAAAATGAACTTGATATTTCTTAAGCCATTATTATGGAGGCCTCATTAACTACTTCCAACACACATTATAATTTGAATTGGTTGAATTGAGAACTTATTCATACAACTGATACAATTTCCCCATTTAGCTTTCTAAAGATACAGAATGGATAAAAAACCAAAGATCTACATAAACAGTTATTTAAACTGACACCTCAATGGCAGTGTTAATAAACAGTACTGAAGTAGGAGAAGCCAAATTTACAATGATATACTTCTTTGCAACAGAGATGTACACGTATAAATACACGTTATTGAGTATAAAAATCAGTGACTTGAAACGTAAGTTCAAACTTCTACAAATACTTCCGGGTGGATGACCTATTTAATCACACTGAAATTAATTTTCCAGTCCTTGTCTTGGAAAAACTTTAAACTGACACTAAAAGAAAATACATCAATAAGTTATCCTAAAGAGCAATACTTTAAAACAATAGCCCTCTAGTCTATCTCACGTTTTACACGGTGAATTGTTGTGGGGAAGGCATTTCATATACGTCATGCCATATACTGAATGATCATCATTGGGTAAAATCAAATCAATAAAGAAAACATCTGTGCGTTTCCTATACGTACCAATACTTTCGACTGTGCGATGGATTTTAATTCATGGTTATTTACAAGGACTAGGTTTAAAAATGAAAACCCATCACAGAAGTGTCATCTGCTCACACCTGATGAGAATACTGAACAAGAAGCATTAGAGAATAGCAAACCACGCTTAACTATCACCCACTAAGCTACAGTGTACCATACCTACCATCATGGATCCATAAAATGAGCTTCGTAAAGACCTTATAACATCACCTGGTGATGTCAAGGTCACTTTATTCTTACAAATTATCGAAGTTATTGTTTAGTTCTCGGCAACAGGTTAATGTCACATTTTCGAAACAATAATATGTTAACATCAGTGGCGTAACTAGGGTACACTTAGCAGAGGGCCCTCATTTTTTGAAAGGGGAGGGGCATGATAGGATGTGAACTACCCCGATCTCATGGAGTGAAAGGTAAAACACTGACCATGGTCAACTATCACCAACTTTTTGAATGCAGGGGGACAATTCAGCACAGTGCCTTGCCTTCTGAAGTAAAATGAAACACAATGTGTGACCCTGTGGAATGTGACAAGCCACAGGTACTATGGTGTTAATGTGGTGTTGGGGTTAAGCAGTGATCAGAGTTGAAGAAACAATCTGAAGTTTTGAAAAAGATCATATCTAAAAAAAATCCATAACAATCCATGTTGAAATATACAGGAATCTTTTCATTGACACGAGACATGTAAACTTGTAAAGTGCCACGAGACATGTAAATCTGTAAAGTGCTAAAAACATTCAAACAATCAGCCAAGGCATCAGAAATGGAAATTAATTAGGCTGCCTGCTACAAAATGGGGCTAAACTGAATCACATCTCCAAAAATATGCCAAGTTTACAAGATAAAAACCTCACACTGAAGTCAATACTTAGTCAAATTTTCCTGAACTTTAAAAGTTTTGAAAGGTTGGTTCCATGAAAGAACATGGGAAAAATACTGAAAAACAGAACTGAATCCTAAAATGGGTGAATTTGTCAATCCTTTGTTGTTACAGAAGAAATCGGGGGGAGGAAGTTGAATTTCTGGCCTTTCTATGTACCTCCACATTGTACCTGCCAATAAAGGCCGACGAGACCTAACCCAAACCCCCAAGGGTGTATGTAAAATCGTATTGAAATTGGAGGATTTGGGACTGTTAGGGTTAAGCCAAGTGTAAGAAAAAAATAAGTGTTGTTTCTGAGTCTAGTCCAAGTCAACCTGCACTGCTTGGTCATAGCAGTAGAGATCCTGAGAGTCTATGTCACCCTGAGGCGGCATGGAGGAGCTAGATATGAGAGCAATGCTAGGCTTCTTGGATTCCAAGAAGCCGTTGGACTTCAGCTCTAGCTGGGATGGAGGAGTACCGTCAACGGGTAAGGGATCGTAGCCTGCCTCGATGCGATGCTTGTCCAGGGTAGGACCCCAGTCCCAGGTGGGTCTCAGAAGAACCTTGAGCCGCTGTTCAGAAAATATAACAGTTTTGGTGATAAAGACCTCATAACGAGGATAAATGCCTCGCATCTTGACCTAGTTTGGTGAAACAGCTCAAGTTAAACAATTCCTCACATTTTGAACAAGTTTCAAACATTATAAACCACAAAGAGGAAAACACTTCTATGCTGAAAAAACAAATTGAATCACATGAAACTTCATTAGTACATTCCAAATAAATTGAGTGGATAATCTCCAACATAAAGCCACTACCCGGCAGCTTTGACTTGAAAATGTTCTCATCACTCATAACACTTGATAATTTCAGTCCGCAAAAACATCCACTTGGAAAAAACTGCAGTACTCACATCTAAGATAGAGAATGATCTATCTGCTCTGAAGAACACAGCAAAGATAGCATACACTGGAATGGTGACAAAGGAAAGAAGGGTTAGGATCCAGCCCAGCCCCTGAGCCCAAGGCGGGAAGACTTTGCCATCGTATCCAGACGGAGCATAGAATATGAAGCTGGCAATCACAATAGCCTGCAAGCATTAATAGAAAGAAAAAAGTGGAAACAGACTATGTAAAGTACTCAAAACATACCTCAGCAAGCTGCACACCCTTCTGATTTTATTTGTTCACAAGTCTTGATAACCCAATGCAATGATACTGTAAGTGGATCAATGGCTGGCCACTATCGGCATGTCATGATTGCACACTTTTTTTGAACACCTTGACTAAAGCTGATGATCCGTTTACATTCGCAAGGTGTGCAACAGGCTTTGCTTGGTGTAAAGAGAATGCTTCATATCATTTTGTCTGACACTCATACTTAAGCTTCAGTCCACTGGCTTTTGCTGGGAGCTTTCCTAATGAATCATGCCGATAGAGTATCTTTTTTTCAAGCCTTGATAATTTATCACGCCAGCTTGTCATTCTACATGACACAAAATGCCCATATTTTCCTGAGAAGATAGAAAGTATTTGGTAAAACAGTTAAATATAAATGCTCCTTTTAAATATTATATTGATTATTAGTGTCTTTAGGGAGGGTGAAATAGGTGCATAGTCTTCTCAATTAAAAAAATCTCATTTAAAGTTCCCAACTCATCAACTGGGTTTTCACCTTAACAATTCTCCAACAGGCGACTGATAGAGGACAAGCAGATTGTTAGGGTTGACGTAGGTCAAATGATATAATAGCTGCTCTATCTACTCTTACCACCAGAGCCAGTGGGGAGAGCACAGCCCAGCAAGCCTTCCAGTAGATATTAGGCAGCGATCCCAGCATAGACTTGATGTCTTGACCAAATCGGTTAAGCCCGTACACGTAACAGATAGCCACACAGTAGCAGATGGAAATGACCATCAGGGAAAACCCACCGGCATAGTCGTTTACGATGGTTAATAAATACAAGCCGCCCTGAATGAATTTAAATCACACAAAAATTTGCCTGAAATCTAGAGATTATGTCCCAAAAACTGAATTTCCACTATTGAACAAGCATATATATTAGTCAGGTATACATATTACGATTGTTGACTGCAGTGATGTAGGATGTGCAGTTTTTAACACCCAGGGATGCAATATAACCTGGCCTTCACTTCAGGTGCAATGAGCTGTAAGAGATGTTGAATATGAACCCTAGGTGGGTTAAAAACAGCATATCCAACACCATTTTGTTAATTGTGCTCAATAGCTGTAACTGCATGTACTACCGAAGGTTTGTTGCCAGAAATGGGTGAAACTGAGCAACTGCACTTTTGGTTCTCAATCGTGATTATGAGCCTGTGTGCAGGCCTTACAAGACTGCACGCACGTAGCACATATTGTGGCAATGTGAAGTTAACCACTTTATCCACTTTAGACATATAAAGTGAAGGAGCAAGGTATTTAGATACCTCCTTAAACAATCAAGCAATTCATATTAATGAAATAACTAAAAATGACTAATCAAAGGACTGATAACCAAATCTAAGGGTTTCCACAGTGAACACTGTATCTAAGAAATAGTTGAAAGCAATTAAGGTCATGTTGAAATTGGGTGTTCAGTGGATATAACTTGTATTTTACCTTTAGCACATCAAGGCGAGCAGTTCTTGCCAAGACATCAATGCCTGAATCGATTATAGCTAAATCTACCACCAATACAAGATGTTACTATGTTACTACGACTCACTCCAGGCTCACCTGGGTTACCAGTGGAATCCCAAGCAGAAATCCAATGCAGCAAGCTACCAGTATGATCAGCCACTTCCAGCGTCTGTATTGATAAGGCAGTGCATCCATCACGGCAGTAGTAACCGTTTCCATCATGGCAAACTAGGATTAGAAAAAGGTAACCAGACCTGTTCAACATTTGTGGTCTCCCTTCAAATAAACACCAACGGTAAGAAGTTGCCTCCCCTTTAGTGAGATTTCCTTGATCATACAATATGCGACTCAGCTTACTCTCCAACTCAAAGTCGATAAGATCAGCAACTCAAGAACAATGGCAAAAAATTAAAAAGAGAACTTTAACCTTCCATCAATTCCAGTACCATGGACTGTATAGTTATATCTGATGCTCAATCACAAGTATTGCGAGCATGCATTCAAACATGGTGAGATTTTGGAGTAAACTAGATTGAATTGAAGAATTGAAGAATTGAAAAGGATATATATCGGTTTTTACATTTTCAAGTCAGAAGATGGCATTCCAAAGTGCGGAGGCAAGTTCTGGCAATTTGTGGACCTATTCAGAGGTAAATTTCATAGAGCCACTGACCTAAAAAATTTTGTTAAGCACTGAAAATATCTGCTCAGCAAAAAATGGTTGCAAGCCAGGTGATCATGTATTGATTATATTTTGTAACTTCGTTGTTACTTCGCTCACTTTTGCTTGGCACATACATTTGCTAAGTGATGCGTCTGTGAAAATGGGCCCAGAACTTTCAAAGTGAAAACAAAAAAGGTTTGTTTTTTTTTTATTTTATTTTTAAGTGCAAGATATGAACTTCTTTTGTGCATTTACCATACTGTCCAGACCAAGTGTCAGAAGCATTAAGAAGAAGAGGACAGACCAAAGCTGTGGAACAGGCTCCATCTTAGCTAGGGCTTCTGGGTAAACAATGAACACCAAGCCAGGACCTGAAGGAAAAGAAAATGGGAGTGACTCGCAACACAGCCCACCAAACAATTGCCTAAAAAAAGTCACTTTACACCTCCAAAGTCAACATTTTCCAAGCACATTGTTTCCTACTCACTAGCTTTTCTTGACTGTTTCCATGAGAAAAAAAATTACAAATCAAGGTTGTAAATGCACTCATTATCGACGAATATTTTCACACAAAAATATCAACCTACTTATGGAAGGGGCTGGTTAGAATCACTCCATTCTGAAAACACAGACCGATGATAGCTACCATTCGCATAAAACTTCAAAAGTACACAACACAAACATACCACTTGCGGCCACTTCGTCAATTTTTCTGTTGCTGTCCTCCGCCATGAAACCAAGGGTGGAAAATACGACAAATCCTGCTAGAATGCTGGTTCCACAGTTACAGAGAGAGACAATCAGAGCATCCCTGGAAAGAAAAACAAGACAATAAAGACTGAGGTCTTAATGCAAAAACAGACATTAAACAATTCTGAATTTGCCAAGGGGTGGAGGTGGGGTACTAGACCCAGAGATGTTCCCACACAAATTTTATTTTTGCCATGTGTGATATAAATATAAAATCCAGTGTGTCCCACTATTATTCCAAAGTTAGTATCACCGACAGAAAATAATACTAGTTCATGGGCTCATGTTCGCTTGTCTTTCAAACATTTTGTGCAAGCATGTTTGCTTTTATTCACACAAATAAGATCAATATCAACGGGAGAAGTTAGACATCAACATGCAATGTCATCTTCTGATGCTGATCCCCACAATTTACACATGTATTTGCATATACATGCATGTGTATCTGCAGGACTTCTGTTGCCGTTGGGAAAGTAGTTTTGTAATAATGAAGTATGTATGCTGCAGTTTCATTTTTAAATTACCTCTGGCAATTATTATGGAATCTATTGAAGCTGGCCATGGTTGTCAGTGATCCAAAAGAGATTCCCAGGGAATAGAATATCTGGTTGGCTGCATCCTTCCACGGCTAGAGATGACAAATATAGACAACAGAGGATAAACAAATAATGTCAAACTAGAACTTTTTTACTAGGCCACAAATTCTTGTACAAAGGAAAGGAAAAGGAATTGCCATATTTTTCACCAACATACTTATGAGGATTTTAAAATGAGTGATGACAAGAAGCTAAGCGTGCCCTTCTTATGCATCGCATAAAATATCTATGACAAAATATATTTCACATTCGGAGCATCTCCAGGAATTTTTTCAGGGGGGCCAAGCACTTGTTTATAGGGGGTTGATTTTTTTTTTGGGGGGGGGGAAAACACTCATGAGCAATAAACGGAAAAAAGATTAACAGAGGAAGGGGGAAAATTTTGAGGTATTTTCAAACAATTGTTTTTACTGGGAGTTCAAATGTCCCCCCCCCCATAATGCCCATACTTCAGTCTCATTTTGTGAAATCTGGTCAAATACTAGTGTATCGATTCAGAGTAACTAAGTTGTTTCTGTGGATACATGACAATTCTCAAACAGACAATACTTGAGAAGTATGGCTAGTGAAGAAATCCTCACTCTTCACGTAAGGCATGTGGACACTTTGAGATACAAGTCTTCACATAATCTCAAGCAAGTGATATCTACGCTGACTGTGGAGTCACTGAAGAGAATATGACACACTTCAGAAAATGGGAATTTAAATAAAATAAACTGTAGTGAGCTTTAAGACCCCCACCTATAATCCAACTCATCTGCTTCCCCTAAACTGTTAATACATGAATAGAAAACAAATCGACCTGGACCAGGTCAGTTCAGAATCAAATCAGAAAGCGAAGAAATCCAATCACAGCAGATTTCTGTGGTTCAAGAGCTCAGAATCAACATCGCCTGCATACGTGTATCTGGAAACACCAGAGCACATGATTACCTTCGGATCCAGCAGATATTCAAATTTGGGTTTGATGTAGTACTCCACTCCCAGACCTGCCCCAGGCAAGGATGCACCCCTACCCAGCAGAATGATGAGCACCACGTAGGGAAACAAAGCTGTGAAATACACCACCTGTATACAATAAATGTAAGAAATTCTTAATAAGGATGAAACCACTTTAGAAATGGTTACACAGTCTTTCTTCTCACCCAAGAGTCAGCAATGTTTCCACAAAGTCCATGGAAATATACAGTAAAATCAGTAGCAAATAATCTTGTGTTGGGCTGAACTGCATCACTAATTTCCCTCCTGTACTTTATTTACTTCAGGCAAAATAATCTGTTTCCATGTCCGGAATGTTATAGCAAACCTGCCCAATTTCAAGCTAAGATTATTTAAAGGGTCTATGTAATGTGTTTTTTATTATTTCAATTGATAAAGTGTTTCTACCTGAACAAATTTTTGCTCATTTTACCTTTGGTTGCACCGCCTTGATATCAATAAAAAAATGAAAACATGTTTCAGGGGTGACCAACACGCCCCGCCTATCTCCTCATTAACATAGGAATGTGTGACGTAAACTCCGGAGATCAGCATACTTTCCCGGTTATATGTGGCAGCTTGATTGGCAGCGTCACACGCACTTCTTGTAAAGTTTCTTGAGAATTTCGCCGCACTCCTTCACGAAAATAACGTATTTTTTTCAGAATGCCACTGACCTGTATTGTAGCTGGTTGCAGCAACACTACCAAAGATGGTTTTAGTCTGCATCGTTTTCCATCTGACCCAAGATTTTGACGAATTTGGACGGCGAAAGTGAAGCTGACCCGAGCCAAGTGGTACAGAACCGCTGTCGTCGTCGCCTCTCATAGGCTCATACATGTACGGCCGAACCCCTAACTCCTGCCTTTCATAGCCACTTTCACCAGAAATCTCTCCACTTTCATCTGAAGAATCTGTTGCGGAAAGTTCTCCGTCTCCAGCAGTTGAATATGACGACAAATTGGCCATGTCCACTTGATGTCGAGTACAAAGCACGGTACGCACATGTACACACGCACGCACACGCACTAGTTACACGCAGCATCCAGCTGCCATGTTAGCCTGGTACCCACAACGCAACCTGGGTACCAGACCATCTTGACTGAACTCTTGATCTCCGGAGTCAACGTCACAAACAGCGCCACCGCGCGCTCTATTAAATAAGAAATTTAAATCCCTAATTTTTTAAATTCTAATTTTACATACTGTAGACCACTCACGACTAAATAAAAGCATTTTATTTGTACAAAGAAGTTTTAAAGACACCTCCAAAACTCATTTAATAGATTAAAAAATTTAATTCTGGCATAGACCCTTTAATAAGTCAATGGTAGGAGGTATTTTTGTCTGCACAGTGATGGTGATGGAAAGATATATTGTTGCACATGATATTTAGATATAAGCTGTAAGGATCAGAACCTCCAGATGTGATCCTAGCTTGAACTTACCTTGCCCGATGACTTGATTCCCTTGAAGACACACAGATACACGATGAGCCAGGCTAGTGCCAGACAGCCAAGCAGTTCCAGCCTTATACCACCTATGTCATGGATTCCTTCCGTCAACTGATGAACCTGACGACTACAAATCAAGCCAAGAAAAAAAGGGGAAAATGTGAACCAATTTCAGCTCTACTAACCCAAAATCCCTTTAACACTTCAACCAAAAACTCTTTTCAAGCATCCACGTCATTTCTTTCCATTTCACACGGGTGAGTCTCAAATAAAGAAAGTGTCTCGGCTGTACCTTCCTCAAAAATCTTTAGATTGAATTTTAAAGGATGAGGTATTGCAAGAGTTGACACTGAATCTAGAATTTCAAGCCATTTTAAATAAGCACTCAAACAAACTAAAAGTGAACAGCTGACTATCTGGTTCGTAAGTGTGACGTCACTTCAGTTTAAACCACGCCCACATGCACTGCACATAGAGTTACATGCATTTGTCGCGGTTTACATGGAACCGTGGAACCGGAAGTCAACACGCAACTTAAGCAATCATCCAACAGAAGCATGCAAATCGGGGCACATCCGCCTTTGTGACGAAGCCACTTACGAACCGGATACCTTCCACAATCTCATAAACCTTCTCAAAACCTATTCATGGACTTTTAGGGATTAGATATCCCAATAGTTGAAACCAAGACTCTTCAAGCCTTGTTCAAAATGGACCCTTTCACATTTTATCCTTATCTTTGGTATGACAGTATGCATTACCAATAACCATGTTAAATCCAACTCCTTTCTTTTGGGGATTATCAGGGAGTTCATTCTGAATGAAGAGATTGAATTTTCAACGTCACAATTTAACCTACTGCCAAAATTCATCACTGGGTCTCGTCAGGTTTTCACTCTCTTCCTTGGTGTAGTTCATGGACTCATTGTAGCATCGGTCAGTGTTCCATTCATGGCCACAGGTGGACCACGGCAAAGCTTCGGTCGTACAGGATCGGATGAGGTAGTAGATAGTCCAAGCGATGATGACGTTGTAGTAAATGCAAACCAAGGCTGCTATGATGATCATACCAATGCCAACACCTGAAGGCAAAAAGGGGAGATAAGATGTCATATACGGTTGTGGAAAATGAGAGAATGAATGGATGGTATACAAGTCACTTGGGAAGATTAGACCTTGAGAAAAGACCTGATTGTTTGAAAAAAAATTAAGAGTAATTTATTTCTTCAGCACCACATACACGGCACAACAAAGTATCCAAAGGATCTTTGGAGGAGATTGTGAAGGATGCATCAGTTCTAGATGTGGATAAAAACCCAAAGAATGAATTTCAGGAAGACTGGTAAAAATAGACAATAACAATTTAACACAACGCCTAAAACATGCCGGACAATAACCAGGGATCAGTGTTAAGGAAAGTACAAGAACACTGGTGCCAACCTAACTGCAGCAGATATACGTTAGTCTAGATATCAAAACTGATGAAAGGAAGACACACAAAAATTGTAATTGACAAGTTATATCATAAGTCATAGTAACAAGCTGAAGAGGAAAATCCTCAGACATCAGATTTGGCTCCTTCACAAACTGTTTCGCTTCTTTGTTTTATTTTTTTTATGCCGTCTTCTTGGATGTTGGTGTTTGTATCTTGTTTTCAATGTTTTAATTTTTTTGTAACTGTAGTAGGCTGTTAACAATCTTGGAATGGAAATACTGAAGACAGAGTACCGGTATTTTCTACTGCAAATTCAAGATTGAAACCTGACATGAAATTGAAAACAGAGAAACTTGAATTCAGAAATTAGAAATGAGAAATTTGACCTCCAGTATCTTGAATGACGATGTTTTTGTTTAAATACCGCAACACTAAAATAAATGAGTTGTCATTACCTGTAAAGAGTGGACTGATCTTCCATACGGCAATGGCTCCCAAGCTGGCAAACTGGCCAAACGCCAACTCCAAATAGAACAACGGTAGGCCAGCCACAAACAGCATGATGACATATGGAACTAGGAATGCACCTAGAATACAGGAACATTTTTCTCTAATTACATAATTGTAAACCTGTTCGATAAATATACTTCAATTTCCTGTTTGCTATACAAGTAATAAATATGCCAGTAAATTTGATCCTATTTCCCAGGCACTAATTAGACAGCCTGATGAGCGGGATATGACGGTGCCATGTTTGGTCACCATGGTGCTGTGGGTACAAGTTAAATAGTCAACAAACTGCATTTTAATTTTCAAAGTTCAAAAACAAAGCTCTTTCATGTGAACATGTCTTTTAAAACTGAAAAAGTTAGACGGTTCACACAAAAATTCCAACCTTGGAATCAAGAGGTTGGTACTCGTACCTAACCAGCTTAACCAATGGATCATGTAAACTCTTTTGGGGATCCTCTTTAATTTGGAATGCTTCTTCTAACACAGATTTGTGAGTCTACTTTTGTGAGCCTTCTGCAAATAAGGATAGCCGCTAGATCTGTTCACAGGGGTTTTATCTTGGATTAAAATATCTGCCTGTTCTTCCCCAGGCAAAACTGCCAGTCAACTCCCTACCAAATGAGTGAAACTGGTACCCATTGGTGCTATGTGAGCCTACTGTATTTGTCTGTGCTTTGGATGGAAAAAAGTAACATTTATTCACCAGAGCACAGTACTGAATCATTTTAGCCTGTCTTAAGGCCAGATGAGACACAGGGTCTCCCCGGATGAAATATCCCTAACATTTGAAGCTTCCGACAAACTTACCGCCGCCGTTTTCATAGCACAGGTACGGGAATCGCCAGACATTGCCAAGGCCCACAGCGAAGCCAATACAGGACAGAATGAAGTCTAGTTGATGGCTCCACTTCTCTCTCTTTCCCTCATCACTGGACCCCGAGCTGTTGCCACTACTGCTGGAGCTATCATCTGTCCCTCCCTTCTTGATGCCATCAATGCCACTGCTCGACTCACTGAAATGTTGCAGCTTCTTCTAATGGGTGGAAGACAAAAACAGATTTTTCAACTAGCTACAAAAAGTAACAAGTTCCTTTTGATGAGTTACTTTTATTCTCTTCTCATAACATATTTCTTGAAGGTATACGGTGATAAAATGGTTAGGAATGGATTTCTGTGAACAAAGTATGTGTTGCGCATCATCCATAGCTATTACTGAACATAAATACATGTCAAACAAAAATCCACTACGTGTTATCCGCCTCCAACCCCCCCCAACAAAAAATTCCCTCACAGCCCGCTTATTAAAAGTGCAGGTCACAATCGCATATTTATCCATCCTAAGCATACAGAAATACTGCAATTTGTTTTCTCACACTCTGACTACAACCCACCAACATAGAAGTACAGCAGATTATCCTGCAAGACAAATTGGAGCTGCACTTCTTGAGATTTGGTACACTTGCAATTTTGCTTGGATTTTAAGGTTAATGTCAATCAAAAGGAAATTCCCATAAATGACTCACCACTTGATCAGGAATGGTAAATTAGATGCAAGTTTCTAAGAACAGCCCTGTCAGAACACTGTGCTTAGAAAAATAAGGAAGTTCAGGAGCAAAGATTCAATCAATTATCAGCTTTTTCATATGCCAAATTAAAGTAACATCAAAATTTTGTGTAAGGTTAAAAAGACAAAGCCATGTTTTGTAGAGCATTACTTTGGAGAACAATTGTATACATGTAGGGATTTGCTGTTTTCTGCTAAGGCAGTTGCCCATACAACACAAAACAGGACTGCACAAGTGGATTTATGTGTGTCTATACAGGTTTTTCACATGACATAACATGGCGTGCAAAGGTATTTCAGGAAGCGCACCATGTCTGAGGAGACATGTGGATTTATGAACCTGTGTTTTTTTATTGTGTTCTATTGCTTTTCTGTGCATATCTGTGTAAAGTGAATGCTGACTGTCAAAAATAATGTGATTGAATATCTTCTATAATTGGATGTAAAGTGTGCCGCGTTTCATTTTTTCTGAGGCCATATATCCATAACAAATGTCACAAAAGCAGAAGATGGAGCTCTAATTTTCATCTCAAAGAGAACTTCAGCATTTAGGTAAAAACCAATTCATGGTTGAGAAGTAAAGTTTTCCAAATGTGTGTAAGTGGTAGCACATTTATGTTGGGATCAAAGGCACCAGTACCTGTTGAAAACCAGCTTCTATCAAGGTGGGCCTAGAAAAAATTGACCTGAGAAAATGTACAATATTATTGTTTGCATGTGTTATTTGTAGCACAAGGCCAAAGGGACAAAATGGACAAGCACAAGATAAAATTTGAAAAGCAGTTATAACACCTGCTATTTGAAGAGGGTACTCTCTCACCATGCACACACACCCCTTAAGGCCACAAGGAACTGTTTGCTAACAAACAAGATCTGATAAGGCCATTTTGTATTTCATGTTCAATAGTCAAGTTGGACCACAAAAATTGGCAGGTTTTATGATGTGCAAATCCCACTGTAAATAACACATACATGTGATGAAAACATTTTCCCTTATTCCTAATTTCAGGTGCATTAGCTTTGTGCACATTAGCACATACATGTAAGAGGCTAAATGTGACCATGGACTCACTTGGCAGAAATCCAATGCTACACAGCTTTTTCCACGGCAATCGTGCAAGTTAAGAGGCCATGAAATGCCCTGGACTGGTGCAGAATATGAGGAAAAATTGAACTTTGGCATCATGTCAGGATGCTCTTGAAAATGCCTGATGGAAAATGCCATAGAGTAAAGTTTGCAGTAGAAAGAGACAAAACGGCGCTAATCCATGACACTGTTGTTAGATTGGTGAAATGATGATCAGTTACATGTATAAAAAAACTTTTAGACAAATCTTCCTTGCGTGCACATAACACTGACTGGAGTGCATTTAAAAATCTGATTTGCACATCACTGGTAACCAGATCATCCTTGGCAACAATGTTTAGTAATATGTACCAGTGGCATAAATAGAAGTTTCACATTTCATTATTTACACACGGTATGCATAAAATACAGAAAAGAAAATCTGCATTTTCTAACCTTCCAAGGAGTGCTCATTACAAATAACCATTCTCACAGGATAAAATAAACCTTTATCACAAAAATAACTGTTGGGCTATAATGTAGTAAACAGTGGAAGAAGTATCACAAACAAATCATGTTAGTGTTGGTTTAGATTTTTAAAAAACCAATAATCAACAATATATCATCTTGAAGGACAATGTAACCGATAGCGAATTACCTGTTACCAGTTAATTTATCAACCGACAACAAAAAATGACTGATAATTTATTGGTATAGAGAAAAGGTTGACAATTTTGTTTGCCGGACAAAGAACTGCTTGAAGCATTTGAGCATGCACACATTCATGTTACATGTAGCTCGAGTGTCTCAAAGACCCCGATAGGAGGCACTGGGTACCAGGCACTAATTATTCCTCAGTGGTGGGTCTGGCTCTTGAAATTTGGACGAGAACATTTATGGGTTCCATCAAGCTTAAAGCTGCACTGTCCATTTTTTTTTAAATATCCATTTCTTTTCTAAACGAACTTTGAGGAATGTTATTTAACCAATAAATTTGCTTGAATGCATTTGAATGCCTTTAAACAGCTGAAAAGGTACCTTTTAAATTTGTGCTAATGGTACACAACAGGTCAAAAACGTTTACACGTGCAAGTATATAAATGCTACACGTATGTCCATATCTTGCTCTATGACAGAATTAGTAGCAGTACACTCCTACATGAAATTTAAAATTGAAATTAAGTTTTTTGAGAAGCTTCTGATTGGGGAGAATTAATTATTATTTCTTGAACATTATGAAGTCAGGCAAAAAAAAAATTTCAAGTTGCCACGCCCCAAAAGCGTGGGCAGATACTGAAAGTCAGTGGGTGGATAATTAATTACCAAATAAGAAAATAAAGAGCCCACTTTGCACTACCAGAAATTTTTTTAAGGTTCACTTAAATGGGACATTCATTATAACCTCAAAACTGTAACGGTTATCAATACAAACCTAAGATTTGAAGGATAATTGCACCTGACTTAGTTTATTATTTAACCCTAACACTCCTCAGTCCTCCAACAGGTGAAGGATTGAGGAGGGTTAGGGTTAAGGAAGACTGCCACATAAATCTAAACCAATAACGGATACACTTTTACATTCTATCTTTTGTGATGACAGCTCAAGTCAATGATCATTTCTGCCCCCAAGTTTTGCTATACACATGCCGATCAATAATGCATGAACCAAAATGGTTGAAATAATTTAATCAAAAGTACGTAAATAAGGTGTTGTGTTCTGGAGCAACTTCTCTCAAAATTAAAAACTTTAATTTCTAGCCATTCTTGTTCCATATTTAGCCGCAACATTGTTTATTTGAATGTGATCTACAAAGGCACTTAATCAACTTCAATTAACCTGCAACAGTCACACCTTTTCCCAATGCTGATCCATTGTTGATTCTTGATATACATGTAAGTGGTTGACACAATATCTGCTACAAGGTGACAGTACATTTGTTGGTCAGATCTTTTCAATTACACAATCTATCAACAGGTGATAAATGATCAGCTGGAATTTCCACTTTAGAATTCATCGGCCGGTTGGTGATACTGGCAGGTTATTCATCAGTTACTATACATGTATTATCAGTTGTAACAAGGGTGGAGTAAACAGAGATCTTTTTTGAGAACTTGCCGATGGAGTTCTCAAATTGTTGAAAGTACAGCATAAGCTTTAGCCTAGATTTAACTTGTGCAGCTGAACACAGCCCTAGCCAAGACGAAGGATAGCTTAGGCTAAATATTCTGGTTTAGGCTTAAAAAACCCTGAATAACAACCCAGGCAAGTTGAGGTAACATCACAAGTACTACCGCAAAGGGGTTACACAACTGAGAAAAGCGATTGCAAAATAATCCCACCGCCTAGTAAAACGTCATGTGAGTTCATAAAATGTTGTGAGCCACAATTCAACCTCATCTTCATCATCCTGTACTGTGCACAAACCTCCACAGCAGGAGTGAGATTGGAGGAAATTTAAAAATCTACGAAATAATCACCAACAGTTTTGTGGGTCCTAAAGAAGTTTACGGTCTACTTCATATATTTGTGTTTGCCTAAAGGTACCCCTTTACTTATTACCCAATTCTTGTGTTTTATATCCTTTTATATGTAAAACGACCAGCGGTGAACTTGGGATATTACTGATTTTAAACACAGATTGCTTGAAGATCCCGAAACTGGGAAAATCATGATATAAAAAAACCTGAAATCTTGACATATCTCACCCAACAGATTGTTTGAAAGACTTGAAATCGGGAAAATCCGGATGAAAAAAATCCGGAAATCACAATAAATACAGACATATCTTACCCCTATGCTCCTGTGACCCACAGGAGTATACTTGCACATTAAGGGGCAAACATGCAGGGGCAGGCAACATTTCATGTTGGAATAAATGGAAAATGTGCAAAGGTGTGGAAAAAAATCCACAAGATTAACATTGCCAATACAGTATCTTTACTTCTTCATGCTTTGAGAAAAATGTTTTCCTAATTTATGGGGTTTTAGACAAAGGGCTGTCTATCTCTTACACGCCATAGGCTGTTTGGACACCTTAGCATGCACATCACACGTTCAAGCACAAACATTCAGTAACTTCAAGCTCGATCTTTTCCATTTTAAGCAGATTTGGATGCACAATTTTCAAATGCTGACAAAAGCGTTGTACAAACCTCATCCATGCTTGTAGTAAACCTACAGTGTATATCCTGCTGGGTATCTCTATGGCTTTTAACTTTTACAGATTGCAAGAACTACGTCCGAGCATGAACTGAGAAAAAAGCAGACCTCTGTAATCTGAAGACTAGACTACCCAGCTCATGTTTACTTAAAGATTGCATTATTCAGGTGTTGAATCTAGTTCACTCGTGTCAATAAGCATGGGAACGTGACCAGCACTGGACAAGTCGTTAGATATCACCAGTACAATGGGCCTTATTCAAATGCTCAGAAGTATGCATTTCACATCACGAATATTAAGTACAGGGCTGGGTTTGTAGAGGTACAAGTACCTAAGTAATGGATTTCATAATCAAATTGAAAATGTACAAAAACGTGCATGTCGTATTATATTGGGCCCTCGTCAGTATCACAGCTACTCCCTTGCCCTGGATGTGTTAGGTACCGGTATTTCTTGTCTTGAAACTAGAAGGGATACCTTATTGTATAACTTTGGTGCAAAACTTTTGGAATCCCCCAGATTTAGAAATATACTTCCACCCCTTAAATTGAACAACACAACTACTAGAATACTCAGAGACAGTTCAACGACTGCACTAGTTGTACCAATGTGTAAAACTGATACATATATGAAATCTACAATTCCAGTTTTAGCTAAACTTTTTGTAATTCATAATAATTTTACTCATATGTGGGAGTGAGAATGTCATTTCATCAACTGTCCTGAATAAACTGTCTTCAATGTTTGTTTTGGGGGTTTTTTTTCTCTGGAACATTAGTTCAGCACAGTAATTATGAATCCCTACTAATTGAGGTTGTCCCTCGGAAACCTGCTACATGTGACACAATCCAAATGCCAAAGATCCTATGAAATGCAATCAGATTGAGTGAGTTTATTACACTATACGTGTACACGTTATGTGTACACGTATCAGGCGAAGCATCAGCCAATGTGTTATGCTACCTTACTCTACAAGGCTATGTGTCTCACACGGATCTGGATCATGATCAGTGATCCGTCGTTGGTTTACAGGCGCCAAAACTCGCCTAATGGATGGTGGGAACCAGTGTAAGGATCACTGATCTAGATCACATGGATCTGGTTCATGATCAGCGATCCTTTGATGGTATGCAGACACCAAAACTCGCCTAATGGATGGTGGGAACCAGTGTAAGAATCGTTGATTGAGATCACATGGATCTGGATCACGATCGGTGATCCGTCGTTGGTTTACAGACACCAAAACTCGGCTTATGGATGGTGGGAACCAGTGTTAGGATGGCTGATCGAGATCAAGACCCGTGTGAAACAAACCGGCCCACAGCGCACCAGGTACATGTATTTGTCCACTTGTGATGACTGCTAAATCCAGTAACATCGGGCAACTTTTGTACGCTCATGCATTTTGTTGCATTTAGTAGGATAAGGGACATTACAATTAATAATCCAATAATCCAGTCACAGTGCCTGAATTGTATACCTTAGATAAATGAATCAAGCAGTTAATCAAAAGGCACTGCAAAATCAAAAATGTTTACTGGAAGCACAGAGCGAAATGACACAATTGCAACATATCTCAACAGGATGACATCCCCTTAGCGACGGAGGGATGCTGCGAGCATGGACACTGTCCATAGTAACCGCATCCTCTACATCTCTTTCACACTTCATGTACATTGTACATAGAATGAGGTGTACCAGTACAGTACTTGCATCTCTTGTTTCTTCTCATTACCTGCAGTTTATCTTATTTGTTCCCAAGGTAAAGTATTGCATCTGTGACGTCTCCCTTGAGCCTGAGGGCTCGGATGGCCTCATTTCTGTCTACTTTGATTTTGGACATCACCAAGTTAATGACAGCTGGATCCAAGCCTTCCTCACTCTCAGACACCTCACCAATGGCTTGAAACACGGCCTTGTCTTTCACACAATCTTTCACATTCTGCTCGCTGACAAGCTTCCCTTTGTGTACTAGTTTCAGCTTCTCTGTGGGAATTCGGACCTTCTCGCTGATTTGGGACAACATTGTAGAGGCTTCCCACCCTGAGTTAACATGAATCTGATGCCTGTCTCTTTGGCATTTGACGACGATACTGCAAATTGGTTCTGGGTGAGCTGTAGATGTTTCTTGTGAGTCTTCAGAGATATTAACCTCAGTCTGTGATTGGGGGTGATTTGATGTCTGTTCACCGTCTCGAATACTGACGGCATCTTGCAGCTTTTCTACGAGAAAAGTGTTTGCAGAGTCAGTTTCACCTTCCGTGTCCAGTGTTTTGCTGCAGGAAGATGCCTTTCTGGAACAAACCGTCTTGTGTTTTGGCCAGTCCAGAATTTGACAATCCCTCGAACTGCAAACATGAGGCACAGATTAAACAACCAAATGTTTAATGAACATTGCCACAAATCAACAAAAAGCCAACCTGGTCTTCGCAACTGCGGTTTAATGTAGAGCCATGCTTTCATCAAACAGGCCGGAGGTACCAGAACACAGCCTTACCTTTGTTTGTATTATCACCTAAGAACAGTTAAAATTAATTTTCGGGTTTACATCAGATTGAAAATGGTTGCTGGGTAGGGAACTTTCATTTGACGAATATTTCAACATAATTTATGAATTTCACTTCTTAACATCCAAACTGAATTCACAGGCAAAAGCTGTACACATGGAAGAGAACATGAAAACTGGAAAATGCAAAACACCAGTCAGCTTCAAGGAGAGAGCATTCATGGCATTACTACTATGACCAGGCCTTTTTACACGTACAGGTGTGTGGCAACTAAAAACAGGCCTATCAATGAAAGTAAGAATTCCCCTGTGAGTGGTTACATTTTTTCTTCAAATGACTCTGATCACAAAAAAATGGTCCCAGAGCTGGATTTTAAGTGTGTCTTCCATGGTCCATGTAATTCTCACCATCCTTTCCCCCATGCTCTCACTAAATGACTGGGTGCAATGAATGAATTCAAGTGAAAATTTCTGCTCAGCTCATTAGCACATAAGTGTCCCCCCCTCCCCCAGTTTCTGTTGAGAAAAGAGATTGTTTATGGCTGAAAAAAAATGGACGGATTGTTGAAATAAGGGCCGGGATCTACTCCCTGGGTTTGGGGGTTTCCATCCAAGGGTCGAGTTGATGAGACTGTGGAGAGAAAAACGGTCCTCGGTGCCCAAGAAAGTAGAGGGAAGCCATCTGAAAATGGATTTCATCAGTTTTGGTTATGATATACAGTATAATCAATCCTTGGGAAGAATTCCATATACGAAGTTCACTGTAATATCGCGTAATTACTACAAAAGTATCCTTACTTTGATCGCCAAATGAAGACGATTCCAATAGGCATTGAAGAGCTGAACATCATAGGACAGAAATGTGGAGTTTTGGGCACACTTTTGGAGCTACACATGGACCAGGTTTACATCGACAGGCGGCCATCTTTGCTTCTGAAGAACATGGCGAATGCACACGACGTGTGCGCATGAACCGAATCATACCCGGAAAGAACCATTATGTAACAGAGGTTGGGCTGCCACAAGCATTGAGGTAATTTTATGCATGAATCCGCAACACAAGGAGTGCAGAGGGCCGTCATCTGTCTGGATGGATCTACACAGTTCACGAAATACCGCGCAATGTGCCCTACTGTACATGTACAATTTTTACTTGGGGGAAAATAGTGCGTGTTTTGCGACAATTTTTAAGTTGGAGGATTTGGTTAGAAGGAAAAAAGGGGCAAATTTCTTTTAGAGAGTGCTTGTCAGTTGGAGGAGTTTTTTTCCATATTTATACAGAGGGAAGGGGAAAAGGGAGCTGAAACCTGTCTTTAGATTATTGTGTGGCTATCTGCCAAGGCTGACAGCCAGAGCGAGATGTTGTGCGCTCTAAAATGTGAGGGGAGGCTTGTACAGGAGAAGAACATCCTTAAGGATTTGATTGAAGTGGTCTACTCCTGCATGTCGGCAGCGCCACATGTATTCGGCCAGGTAGAACCCAAACTGGTCGCTTCCACTGGTGTGGGTACTGGGCAGACTTCGCTTTAGTTGCCACCACTGGCTCTGAATATTGTTTGTGTGAGCGCCAGTGGATGGATCAACAAAGTTAAGAGAGTGATTTACCGTGAGGTGTTGGAAATCATCTTCATCAAGGCAGTCATACGCTCTCCAACAATCAGTAATGACTGTGGAGCCGGCAGCCACATATTCCTTAATTAGAGGAATAAGTGTTGCCGAATCGCGTTTGGCTACCTCGATGAAGAAAACTTCCTTTGTCTCACGGCAAATCCCGCCCAGTATCCACTTACCCTCAACTAGGCGACCACGATTGTACTTCCGTTTACTGAATTTGGACTCATCTATCTCCACCGTCAGGCCCGGTCCCCCGATCGACGTTTTGCCATGTTGCTGAACAACGTGCAGACAAACTTCACGACAATAGGTATACCAATCTACAACAGTTTCACAACTTGTTCCACCGTCGTAGCTGGCTTCCCTGATTGCCCGGGTATTTGACAGCTTCATTGCCCAGCAGTACATGAGAACAAGGCATTTATCGAGAGGTAGTCGACTGCCGGAAAAGAAACTGCCATGCCGCATACTACGGTTGTGACAATATTGGCGACATGTTCTCTTCGTACACTGCCACATGTAACCATCGGTGATGTCTGCCCTCGGAGTCCACCTCAATAGTCGCCGGCAGGTACGGCACAGAGGCGCCGCTGCTATTAGCCCCCGCTCCTTCAAAAACCACAGGGTCTTTTCCGGGGTGATAGTCACCTCTCTCACCAAGCGCGTAAGACTCCAATTCTCGCTCATAGTGCATGTATTGCTAATGGTGAAGCACTGAGACTCCACCTGAGTTATTATACAGCATTGGACTGAAATTCCTTCTTTCGTACGGCCGACTGCATTTCTACTTGTTCTTGCTCTCTTGGTTTACATAATACGACGAAGATAACTCACGTCATACAGTCAATTGTGCTCAGACATGTACATGTACATGTACAGTACATGTACATGTACATGTACCTTACCTAGTTGATTTCCTTTGGCACAACCTACTTATATTAACAACGGGTAGCACATTTATTTATATTTAAATATTCTAATTTATACAAATATTCGTGAATAATTACATATTCAGTTTCATAAATATTTAATTTTTTAAATATTCATCTTGACCTCATCGTGACCTCTCCTTAATTCAATCGTAACTTTATATGGAACATATCGACTTCCTCCGGCAACAAGCGCTCATGTGGCGTGGTCAGTTAGACTGCTGTATTTCAATACCTAACAGTTCTCTTTTATTATTATTATTTATTCATGCCAAAAATTCAATATACATCACAAGCAAGATGGGCATAGGGGAGACAAAAGTAATACGGAATCACTGTGGTCACAGACCTGTCTCCCCACATCAAGATGTGGGAAATTAACAAATTAATAAAATAAGTATACTGTATATACATGTACATGTAAAAACACTGAACATGAAGACATTAAGAATAAATTTTAAAAAACACACATTTAAAAATACTTTATGGCACCTTGTATAAATTAAACAATAAATAGATAAATACATCCAACAATAAAGCGTTACTTCTGTAATTAAATATTTAAAAAGCAGAATAATAATAAAAAAAATTATCCAGGATATACACATACAATAAATGACATTATGAGATTGCATATGGGAACAAAAACAAAATAATGAAAAGAGGATTGCACTAACAGAACAAGGGTAGCCAAACATGAGGTAAAAAGATATAAAAAGGAGATAAAAGAAGAACTTCCACACTACATGAATTGAATAGCAGTAGGCCTAAATGGAAAAACAAAACAAAATAAAACAAATAAACAAGAACAAAAAACAAGCCTAAGAATCAGGGTATAGGACAGTATTTTTCAATACTGCCAGGAATTGTGAAAAAGGTTTCAAAATAAGAGTGTTAGAAACGTGTTCAGGGAGATTAGACCACAACCAGGGAAACTGATGAAAGCAGGATAAATGAAGAGATTGTGTTCTAGCCTGGAGATGATTAAAACTAACGATATTGGTATGTCTGGAATTCACGGTAACCTTAGTCTGACACATTGCACACTTGACAAGATTAAGAAGACATTTACATACAAGGGACAACACTGCAAAATTACGGCGATTGGATAAAGTTGACCAGTTGAGGATCTCAAGTCTCTCTGTGTAAGACATAACTCCACGTTTCTGACCTAAAATGAATCGAGTGGCACGTCGTTGAATATTTTCTAGCGTATCATCCTGCTTCTTTGCCTTATAAAGGGCCAGTTTAGCGTGTACAGAGGCATTAAAAGCCACGGTTTTGATAAACCCGAGCATACGATTGGCTGATGAGCTGACAGATTTAATGTGGTCATTCCATGAGAGCTGAGCGCTTAGAGTGACGCCAAGATATTTGACCGTGTTTGATGCTGTGAGAGCAGTGCCGGAAAGAATGTAAGCTGGAAAGAACTGAGCCCGCTTACGGGAAATGTGCATAATTTTAGTTTTAGATGTGTTGAAGGTCATACCATTAGAGGCACTCCAAGCACTCAGCTCATTAAGATCATTCTGAAGTTCAGAGACATCCAAATCTGTACGAATGGAACAATATAATAGTACGTCATCTGCAAACAAAACACAAGGTGAGTTAATGTTGCGGGAAATGTCATTGATGAAAAGGTTGAAAAGTAGGGGCCCCAAAACACTGCCCTGAGGAACACCGGACTTCACCAAAGACCACTCCGAGGTTCGACCAACAAAAGTCACTCTCTGAAGTCGGCCCACCAAGAAATCTTTTATCCAACTCCAGAGAGCACCTCCTATGCTGAACCCAGAAGCGAGCTTATGCAGAAGTGTGTCATGGGGCATGCGGTCAAAGGCTTTGCTCATGTCCAAAAAAACAGCATCAATTCTGGGTGGATTACGCTGATCAAGCTGTGCGGCCCAAGTATGATAGACATTCAATAATTGAGTGACACAAGATCTATGAGGTAAAAAACCATGTTGATTAGCAGAGATCAGGCAGTAATCATCCAAATGCCTCAGAATAACATCAGAAATGACTCTTTCCATGACTTTACATACAGTGGAGGTGAGAGCAACAGGCCGGTAATTATTCAAACAACTGCGATCACCTGATTTGAAGACAGGAGTAATGTTTGCAGTCTTCCAGCCAAGAGGAAGGCAGCCACACCTGATGGAAGTTTGGAAGATCCTGCATAAAACTGGCGATATCGAGACTACAGTATTAGACAAGAATCTCACACCAATCCCATCAGGCCCAGGTGCCTTCCCCTGTGGAAGGGATAAGATAATACGACGGATACTACCTGTAGAAAAATGAATGGTGGAAAGATCATCAATCGGAAAATCACAAGATGGCGGGTTATCAGGTACATTGCTAGGTTCAGAAAAAACTGAGGCAAAATAACAATTGAATGCAGTGGCTATAATTATCATCATAATCAGTGAGTATGTTGTCACCTTGTTTGAAAGACAAAGGAGTGGGTGATTGCCTCCTACTTCTTACATAAGCCCAGAAACGTTTTCTGTTATCATTAGACAGAAACAATTTATTTATTCATTGCAGGTTTGATTCCTTTTACGATACAATTTGGATTAAATGTATTAAATGTGTATACTAACTGTAATAATCCTTATACTAATGACAGGAAAACTGTGGAGAAATAAAAGGACGGGATAGTGAAGGAAAAAGGGAAACGGTAGAGGATATAGTAGGGGAAAAAAAACGGCAAAAGGACTCACTTTTTTTCCGTTTTATTGCGTGGGGCCTCTTCTTTTTAAACCTGTCCCCCTAAGTTACTGAACCCCCTTTCACATCTCTATCCCCCAAAAATAAATGTCACCCCTTTTTAAATCTGTCCTGGAGCAAAAATTTCTCCTAAAAAGTGAACTTCATATATGGAATTCTTTCCCAATAATTTAATATTTGTTTGAGCCTGGAGGAATAGAACACAACTGAATTTGTTGACTTTACACTGTTTTCAATGGGCTTGAATAAGTTCACAGCAGCTGCATCTTGCAATTTACAAGTACATGTATGAACAGCGCCCTCTTCCTTCCCCAGCCACTGCATGCACGTGCATGCACAGTACACTTGACGCGTGACGTGACACTGACAGATATACCAAGGCAGCTTTCCGAATCGCTAACGTAGAAAGACCGTTTGGGTTTAACGTGCAAAAAAGAATTCAATGCAACGAAAAGCGTACAAACCAGTAAATAGCGCGTTTACATCGAGTACAACGTTTCATGATCTTTTGACACTCGCCACAACTGGCGCATTTTGCGCACGATTCAGTCGGATTGATATTCCTCGTTCTTGCACTGCGCGCCGCCATTTTTCTGTCTAGTCATGAACCCAGGCGTCAAATTTAGCGTAGGGCCTATAGTACCGGCCAAAGCGTGTACCTATACCACTGGCCACTGCACTGACGTGACAATGCAACAATCAGTCCATAAACATCAATAAACGCTGTACAAAAACGCTGGACATGACAGTACATGTAGGTAGGCGCCGCCTAGTCTGAAAATTTGGGACTGAGTGTAAGATCTACGTCGTACGCGTGCTCAAAGTGGCAGAATTTGACAGGTACATAACTTATAAGAAGTAGCATAAAAGGAATGCATTTTATTAATTATGATCTCACTCGATCAGGCCCTACCCCCAGGACTGTGTGGGGTCCGACGTCCATCCCTCTCCCATGTGGGAGCAGGGCGGATGTCGGACCCCACAGGTCTGGGGATTCATTACCATTAGCACCCTATTCCTACAATGTATAATAAGGAAAACGAAGTTCACTTCCTCAAACTAACTGACATTCAGACCTTGAGGATCCGTTCATTAGTAGCTCTAGTTTAGATAAATTTTGACAATATTTAAGCAAGAAAACCAGAATTTTTTACCCGAGTTTGGCAAAAGACGACCGCATCACGCCATTTTGTTTCACATCTTGTTACCTGACCTAGCCATTGTGTATGTACTGAATTTCGTTAAAAGACATTTTCATGGTTCCATTTCAAGAAACCAGACTACATGTGCTGATTCGTCTTCGCTCACAGCTCTTGGTTGCATCATTTACGCTGCTGTTTTACCCCATAATACCCTTCAAAATCCAAAGCCCTTCCCTCTTTTCTCTGATATGAAAGAGGATATCGCTGCCAACGTATTTAGGTATTCATGTAGTTGTTTCGAAAAGGGAGACTTTCTTTCCTTATTATACCAGGAACATGGTGCTAATGATAATGAACACCCAGTTCTGAGGGTACTCAGGCTCCTAAAATGCCAAACCGGTACATGTCAATTGTCATGTTTGTACAGCAAACATACCGGGCTTGTACCCTCATAACTGTGGGGTGCGGCAGACGTCAAGCGCAGCGGACATTAATCCCCGTCCCACAATTCTGGGGGTGCCGGGCCTGCACACCCCAAGGTACATGTATAACTTTCGAGCATGTCAGGGTCATCATATGGTCAGTAGCTGAATGAAACTTTGTGAAGTAATATTACAGTGGGCAATTGGTGGGTGTGACAGTTCAAGATAGGAAGCGGTATCAACTGTTCCAAAAAATCCCCAAAGTTTTGGGAGGAGGCCTGTTTGTAAAATCATAACTTTACAGCGTGTATAAACCTGACAAAGGTTTGTTATACCTGCTTGACTGGAATTCTTATTCCATCAATTGATTGGGAACTGTTGATCCTAAACTGTTGCACTCACAGTTCATGTGCATACAAACATGAATTTTCTGAACCCAGAGCAGGTCTACAACAGGTCTAGGACTTGGAAGTCATCATTCAGTTTTATGCCAAGTACGGTAATTTTGAAGTTGGACCAGGACACACATCTTGAAGTTTATTGATTAGGGAAGGTGTTTAGTTTCTTCTCTTTTTTTGTCGAAGAAATTGGAGTGGATACTGCACAATGACAGACAAATCACATCAAACTCTCCATGGACTGGTTGATGCAGTAGCCACAAAGCATGCTAACAACAGAGCAGTCGTATTTGATGATGGCCGGGAGGTTACCGTGGCAACCTACAGTGAGATGCAGGAGGCGGCAGGATGCATCTCGAGCTTGCTACACACTGTTGGATGTGGGTGGGGGAGTGTGATCGGCCTGTATTGTGAAAGTTCAGTGACGCTGCCATCTTGCATTCTAGGGTAACCAAAACTTTACATACATGTATTTCTTAAAGTTAAGAATGGATCTGCATTGATGAATTGGAAAGACGATAAGGCTTCAGGGATTGCTTACACATACGTTGTGAGCAATCATCCCTGTGCATCCTTTGGGATATCTCAGATTTTACTTACTTAATAAAACGTTGCACAACCATGAATTTTTTTGCAAAAGTGAGCTAATGGCAGAAGGATCACACTACAAGCAACCATCTTTTAGCACAAACATTCCTGGTGAATTAACCCTAACGTTCCTGAATCCTCCAATTTTAATGATTTTGCACACACCCTAGGGAGTTGGGGTTAAAGGTTCGTACAACTGTGAATGCAACATCGTCTAGGGTAAGAGAAAGCATGATCTTAGTCGTAGGCTGGTTAGTACTCTACATAAAGTGAATAACATCAAAGGATCCAGAGCAAAGCAAAAAAAGAATTGTGTCATGAAATTGCAGAGGAAAACTGTAAACAAGGTGAATAGTGACTGTTGACCCTCAGCTGAGGTACATGTATCACCCTCTGTGGAATTCATGGTGGTGTTCTTTCTCCCATGTGATGCACGGTAATCTCCGTAGTAACAGTCCCGGTAGTGTGTAAAACATGACCTCAAAGATTGAGAAACTTGTGGTGATGCTTTGAAGGATGGACAGTCCTCAGGGTTGCTAGGCAGTCTTACAGTTGAGTTAAATAGTCAGAACGGCAGGTAGTGCATGTACAGTAGTTTGAGGCTGGTTTATTGTAATCTAGGGGAGAATTAATTATACATGTATTCTATTTGAGTGAGTTCATGTATATGGACTTATCGTAATTTGGGGGAAAACAGGCAACATATGTACTCCAGACCAAGTAATAACATGCCCTTACTGTGTCTGAACACTAGGGCTGTGCTGAATAGTCTATTGATTATTGAATATTGGAATATCATTTTCTGAATTTGAATATTCGAATGCCAAATTCATGAAAAGGAAGGCAGAATTTTCTTTTGTTTAGATAAGAAAAATTGTACTGTGGAGCCTTTTTTCAAGCAAATTCAAATGAAAAGCGACAGAAATCTTTCAACAATTCAAGAAGTAAATTATTCATTACAAAAGTTTAAAAGGAATAGAAATTTTTAATAGGACAAAAAGGTTTTTTTTAGTCTCTTTAATCTTGCTAAATTATGGCTGGAGATACTCTGAGACATGACTACACATAGCTATGAAAGTGATTATAATGTACAATTGTGTGCGCTATTGCACCTGATTTTGTATGTTCATCAACAATTTGCCGGTCTGTATGACCAAATATTCAGATATTCGATCGAATTGAAGGTCGAATATTCGAATAGTGAATTATTTGAATTGACTCAGCCCTACTGAACACGCTGCACAAATTTCTGATACCTTTTTTTTCAGCATCTATCAGTCTACTATTTACATTATGACTCTTGTTATTATTATTCTTCATCATTTATTGAGAATATTCTTTTGTGTTTAATGGCATGGATGTGATCTGCATCATGAAAAATGTAGAGATTCCAAGAAAGACATTGTATCCTCCAGACTGTGTCCATGGCAGCGGTATTTTAAATTCATAAACCTTTGTTCTTGCTGTGGAGTTCCTTGTACGTCTCACAGCCTTTAGAATACATATATTTTAATATATTTTGAGATGTAGACAGGTGGCTTGCTAGCGTCAGGCTTTACTGCTTCTTTTACCAATTTTAACTCAAACATTATTTTTTCTCTCTGCTAGCCTTAGAATAGAAATGATGAAAGAGGGCCTAATCTACTGTTCATGTTACCAACTGTCTAAAGATGAAAATTAAGTGAAAGGAGAGAAAGGTTGAATTTAAATCCAACACTTGAAAGTTAAATTCTGTCTTGGAGACTAATATGAGGAGAAGCCATTATTGCAACACGGCATCACACTGACGTGCATCCCTTAACTTGAGGTCAAAGAGGCATTCAGCATATGTACATGTATGTACAGTGTGCATGCTCCACCTGTCCATGAGCATGGTGCGTCATCCTCATTAGTAATGGCTTCTACATGTTATTCTTGGGCAGGTTCGATCAAGGACCATAGTTTGACTAATTCTGATCGAATGCACGCTACATGTTGTTGACGATGGTTGGACTAGTCTAGTCAACTATTCGTGACCAGCCTGTCGAGGTTGGTCGCCTCATTGGTTGCCATAAACCATTTTAATAGCACAGTGCAGAAGGGACCAGTGTTAAAAAAATGCCTGAGTATGTCACAAGTAAAAAACATTTTTTCTATTATTTTTGCTACTTTTCCCCTCCTGCTGCCGTATTTTCTCTCAATTGGCCTAGTGACCTGACAACAGTTGACTAGGGTTGTTTACACTTCAGCTGCACTGCACATAGATGTAGATACACCTGTACGTCATGAACCAACCACTAGTTAACTAGTTGTCATCAATCACACTTGCCCCCTATTGGCAAATTGCTCTATACAAGCTTGAACATGTAGTTGTGCCCTCCTCAGAGTAAGGCTGCTTGTGACCAAACCGTGTGACTCTAGAATTAGATTTAGGTCTTCTTTGGTTTGAAAGCATGGACATACATGTACATGTATGACTATGCTGACAATACGTTCACACAAAGAAAACTTTCCACTTTAACTATGTTTGCAAAACATGTACATCACAACACCGGCATCTGATTGAATGAAGCTGCATCCAAATCCTGTGACTGGTGTATGTACATAGTTTTAAGTCTTGGCCGGTTACATACATGTATGCATACATATACATAATAATAATAAACAATAATAATATGAATTATTTGAAAATGCTTTCCATGTCAACAACATCACAAAGCGCTTTACACTAAATACCATTAGAAAGATTAAAAAGAAAGACAATTACAATATCATAAGCTAAAAGCTGATACATGTACATGTATTGGCTATAGACATACAACAGTCACTGTGAAAGACCATTTTGACATATCTTAAAGTTCAAGTCTAGCTTTTACAAGAGTTGGTACAGTCTATTTGTTGATGGACTTTATCATTCCGATCCGGGTCAAACAAGACCAGCACATTCACTGCATTGATGAATGCCTACATCTGATGGCCTGGATCAGACCACATCAGTTAGGTTTCCTCACAGAGCCTCATGCTGCTTAGGTTAGGTCAAGCTGATTTTAAAAATGAGTTGGCAGACCGCAGACAAAACTTTTAATGAAGTGTACATGAAATTCAAAGAAAAGCATTGAAGATACATGTACATGCACCAGTATATGCCTTACTTTCCTTCCACGGTTGTAGTTGCTCAATGAATGTTTATGTTGCTAGGATTCTCGGAACAGTTTTTGTCGCCACTCTGCTAGTAAACCCTGTAATGCTTGACGGAGATCCTTGTTCCGTAGGTAGTAAATGGCAACATTGAGCCAGCTGTTAGATAAATGCAGAATCATTGACAAATTGATAAATAAGAAATCAGTATATTTTGCTTGCTCTGAAGCATTTTGTTTCGGCTGTATTATAAACAAAATTGCAGTTGGCATCCACGTGATGACAAGAACGCCTGTTATGATGATGATAGTGGTGAGGGATCTAGTGTTAATCCTTTGCCCACCTTGGCCATTACCTGCTTGGTCAGCAGTGATGTGTCGAGCTTGTTTGTTAGCTATCAAGGATATGTGGAGATAAAGGACGAATATGGTAGCAATCATAATTAATAGTACGCCAGCAGTGAGGTATTCAAGCCAGGGCAGTCGGCCCCACCAGCAAAACTGATATGGTCCATCATGCAATGTGCTGTTAGGATTAACAACACCAAACAAACAAACAACACATGCTGTACTGATGACCCACACTGCACATGCCAAAATCTTAGCTCTTAATTCTGTCACAACTGTAGAATACCTCAAAGGATATAGAATGGTGACATATCGATTTAGAGTCAGAAGTAAAATGGAGCATATAGACATGAAGTCTAACACATAGCTTGTCACACCATGAACTAGGCAAGGAATTTCTCCAAGCAGCCATCTTTTAGCAAACAGTTGCTGTAAATCAAAGGTCTTTACAATTGAAGATGAAAGATCAGCCATGGTAAGAGAAACCATGCATATTTTGGTTGTTGGCTGAATGCTGGTGACTCGATGTAAGGTGAGTAACATCAGTGGATTCAGTACAAAGCTCAGAAGAATGGTAAGCATCATGAAGACGCAGAGAAAAATTACGAATGGTGATTGTTCTAGATTTTCAGCTGGTGTGTCCTCCTCTGGAGAATTCATGGTGATGTTTATTCTCTCATATAATGTAGTCTCCATGATTACAGTCAATGTGTAGAGCAGGGCTTCAAAAATAAAGCAACATGGCGTGATAATCTTTGTGATAATCAAAGTTGTCCAGTTGTCAGGCATATTCAGAGTTGAGTTCCCCAACTTTCAATGTGCGGAATGACAGGTTGTGGTTTGCCTGACTGTCCGAGGGAGAATGCCACTTGTGTGTCTGTACATTGAGTCTCATTGCTGGCGTGCTGCCTCAAGGCACAAATTGTAAAGTTCCATGGTACAGTGGAGGACTAAGAATTAATTTCACCGGGCTTAATAAGTATGTGGATTTACTTTAATATCAGAAAGGCTTGGTACACTGAGCACTATAATCCTGTACCTGAACTGCGCTATGGAAACCACACTGATCAGCACCTGGATCTACATGTGGTGTCTAGTGGCTATAGATGATCCAGTTTCTTGGTCCTGTGCACTTCTTTAGTCGTTTGTGTTACCGGTAGTTTAATTATTCACGCGAATGTTCTCTTACATTGGATGGCTTGGTGAGATGTGTGTGCGTCATACATCATTTCTAAGCTTGTATTAATATTGTGTTTTTAGAAAGATAAATTGCTAAATATCAGGCATTTTGTGTATTTTTGCAGAATGTTGTTTTCTGGTCAGAACAGAGAAAAGAATTAAGAAGAGTCTTTTCTACTTTTCATGTAAAAAGAGTATCCTCTGCTGCTCATGTTATAATACTTAAGAACAAAAATTCAGGAAATGTTTGGTTTGAACTCGATGGTTAAGATAAATGAAGCTGCCTGTGTGCACATCATGAGACTGTAGAATGACATTGAAATTATCTTTAGTTTCAAATGCACGGGCACATGTTCATGTATGCTGACAACTGGAATGGCTCTGGAAGTTTACTTTGGATATAGCCTAATATATCAAACAATTTGGACACCTCACAAAGAATGGAACCATACTGATTTCTTTTGATCTCATGCACTTTGAACAAACAAAATGTTTCCATTTTTTATTTATTTTCCAAAAATTCCTCTCACACAAGAAAGTTGTAACCATGATGATTTCAGAAGGGTTTCCAAAGACAAAAGTAAAAAAAGTGCAGAAGCTGGGAGAAAATGATGTTGAAATTTGTGACCCTGTTCATTTCAAATGGCCACTCGTGTTTTTTCCTCTGCTTACCATTTATGTGCATGATGCGCAATTAAATTACAATTTATCACTGAACTGATCTACTGTATTTGGAAATGCTTTTCCCTATTGTCAGATGTATCCAAATCAGTAAAACAGAAAGGAAGCCTGTTTGGTAACTGTTAAAAAAGGGTGGGTTCTCATTTACGTGTATGCAAATGAGGTGATTAGTGGTTTCTATTGGTTGTACAGGGATTGCACTGCCAGCAAAGTATTGGCAGCAGTGCTTGTTTTTGGCAGTATCGGACGCTTAGGGTGCCGGACGTGCACATCTTACGCCAGAGTTTTTAAGACTTTGGAAAAAAAATTAGGGAGTTGTGCTGATGTTTAGGAAGAGGGAACTTTTTGTACTTTGTATTGTAAATTTGGCATTCTTTTCTCAAAGGATGAACATGTATTGTGGAGATGACAAATTGTCAAATTGGTGTCGGACGTACATACGAAAAGTGAGTTTTCTAAAAGGATACATTAAATAAAATTTCAAAAAGAAAACGAAAATTCATTTCTGTCATTGTTTACTTACCAGGGCACTCTTCAAACTGTTACAAAAGTGGAGAAAATAATTTCTAATGAGGCTTAAAATAAAGAAAAACTTTCCGTGAGGAAATTTTAACCCAGTTTCTCGGTATTTAAAACTAAGTTTTCAGTGGCAAATAAAAGCCATAGTCTTGAATGTTGTTAAAAATGATGTATGTTTGAGGAAGGTACACACCATAAACTTCAAAGTGATATATACATATGCCATTACTGTACCTCAACATGCTACTTAAAGTTCTTATACATTTATAATTTCTACATGTACATGTAGTTCTAGGGTCCAGGATATGTGAACTTTATAAATACTCATTTTTTTATTACTCTTCATCATTTATTGAGAATATTCTTTTGTGTTTGATGGCATAGATGTGATGTGCATCATGAAAAATGTAGAGATTCCAAGAAAGACATTGTATCCTCCAGGCTGTGTCCATGGCAGCGGTATTTTAGATTCATAAACCTTTGTTCTTGCTGTGGAGTTCCATGTACATCTCAAAGCTACATATTGTAATATATTTTGAGATGTAGACAGGTGGATTGCTAGCGTCAGGCATAACTGTATTTTTACCAATTTTAACTCAAGTGTTCCTTTTTCTCTCTGCTAGACCAAAGAAAAAGGATGAGAAAGGGCCTTATCCACTGTTCACGTTACCCACTGTCTAAAGATAAAAATTATTAGGAAAGATTGACTTTGAATGCAACAGTTGAGTTAAATTCTGTCTTGGAGACTAATATGAGGATTGCTGCGGCGGCAAGTTAAGATGTGTGTGCATTTTGGCAAATCACAGCACCCTATAAATCACTTTTACGTATGGGGCACATCCATATGTACGTACCGTACGTGTACAGTGTGTGTGTACACCTGTTTATGAGCATGGTGCGTCGTCCTCGGTAATGGCTTCTAATTCTTATCGGCCGATTACTCTGTAGAAACTTGAACAGGTAGTTGTGCCTTCCTTGGAGTAAGCCCGCTTGCTTGTGACCAAATCATGTACTTGTAACACTGGAACGAGATTTAGGTCTTAACTTTGGTTTCTAACGCATGGACATAAATGTAGGCTAATGCTGAAAATAAATTCACATGAAGAAAACTTTCCACTTTCATTCTGTTTCCCAAACATGTACATCGTTGATGGACTTCATCATTCCAATCCAGGTCAAACAAGACCAGTGCTTTGACTGCATTGATGAATGCTTACAACAGGTACATCTGATAGCCGGGATCAGACCACATCAGTTAAGTTTCCTGACAGAGCCTCATGCTGCTTAGGTTAGGTCAAGCTGATTTTAGAAATGAGTTGGTAGACCACAGACAAAACTATTCATGAAGTGTTACATGAAATTCAAAGAACAGCATTGAAGATACTGTACATGAACCAGTATACATTACTTTTCCTTCCACGGTTGTAGCTGTTCAGTGAATGCTTATGTGGTTAAGATCTCTAGGACAGTCTTTGTCGCCACTCTGCTAGTAAACCCTGTAATGCTTGGCGGAATTCCTTGTTCCTCAGGTAATAAATAACAACGTTGATCCAGCTGTTAGATATCTGCAGAATAAGTGTCATATTGGTAAATAAGAAAGCTGTGTATATTTCTTGCTCCGAAGCTTTTTGTTTTGTTGACTGTATCATAATCCGAACTGCGGTGGGCGTCCAAGTAATGACTAGGGTCCCTGTTATGATGATGATGGTGGTGATGCACCTAGTGTTAATCCTCTGCCCACCTTGGCCATTGCCTGCTTGGTCAACAGCTATGCGTCGAGCTTGTTTATGAGCTATCAAGAATATGTGGAGATAAAGGACGAATATGGTAGCAAGCGTAAGTGATATTATGCCAGTAATGAAATATTTAATCCAAGCCAAAGGCTCCCAACTACAAAGCTGATGTGGGCCATCACATATTGTGTGTTTAGGATTAACAGCAAACAAACAAACAACAAATGCTGTGCTGATGACCCACATCGCACATGCCAAAATCTTGGTTCTTAATTCTGTCACAACTGTAGAATACCTCAAAGGATATAGAATGGTGACATATCGGTCTAGCGTCAGAAGTAAAATGGAGAAAATAGACATGAAGCCTGACACATTGCTTGTCACACCATGCACTAGGCAGGGAAAGTCCCCTAGCAACCATCTCACAGCAAACAGTTCCAGTAAATCAAAGGTTCTGACAGTTGTAAATATAAGATCAGCCATGGTGAGAGAAACCATGCATATTTTGGTTGTAGGCTGGATACTGGTGACTCGACGTAAGGTGAAAAGCATCAGTGGATTCAGTAGATAGCTCAGGAGAATTGTAAGTGTCATGGAGATGCAGAGAAAAATTGCAAATGCTGATTGCTCACTTTCTGCTGAAATGGCATCCTCTGTAGAATTCACGGTGGTGTTTATTCTCTCGTGTGATATAGTCTCCATAGTTACAGTTGATGTGTAGAGCATGACTTCAAAAATAAAAGCAACTTTTATACAGGTGTGATGATCTTTTGAAGGATGGCAACTCCTCAAAGTTGTTACGCCGTTTCGGAATCGAGTTCCCCGACTTTCATTTTGTGTCTCCGCCTTGAATCTCATTGCTGGCATGCCGCCCTTAGACACAAATTGTGAAGTTCCATGGTATCCGCTCCGAGCAGGAACAAAAGAAAGCGTGTCTTGAAGTGAAATTGACAGTCCTGTGGTACACACTCATGCAGCCACCTCATGCAGCCATGTGAACCAGCAGCACTATCCAGGTTCTCAAACACCACATACATGTACAAGGTGGCTCTGGACTGACTAGGCTAGGGCTAAATTTTTGTTGCAACACCATAAAAGGGACCTGGCACTGATAATGCACACCATCCTTTTTGGTTGCATTTTCTAATGTTCCGCATAGAAAAGATCAACAAGAGCCTTTTCTGCCGCTCATTTTATAAATAGAGGACAGAAAGTCTAGATATGTTTGTTTTGAACCAATGGTTGATTTAAATAAAACTGCTTGTGGATTCACACCATGTGAGAGTAGAATTAGATTGAACTCATCTTTGGTTTCAAATGCATGGACACCTGTTCGTGTATGCCAACAATTGACATACACGTAGCGGTACATTAATTTGGATGTAGCCGTAGGCTGCAAGTCCAGTCTCGGCAACAAGGGGCAATTCAGTTAATGTGTTTATGTAAAGTTTGGAGTTCAATCCAATCTTGTGGTTAAAAAAGTCCATTTTGGCTGTGATGTCATTCCAATAGATCAAAAGTGGGTTGCCCCCAAACAACAACATTCATACATGCTTACATCTGAGGACTGGATCACATTACATCAGGAGAAACTTGCTGCTATGGATAGGTCAAGCTAATTTTAAATATGAGTTGGCAGATGAGTTCATTCCATCAAGTGTTTCATGAAATTCAAAGAAAATGATGATATGCCTTACTGTGTTTTCCTTACACATCAACACAGAGGCTGACTTTTTTGTTGTTAGTTCTGTATTTTCATCCAAGGAACAATTTCATTTAAAGGTTGATTTTGAACAATTTCTGTGTCCAGAATCAACGAGAAATAAAGTTGTGATGATCTTTTGAAGAATGATGGCAAATCCTCAGAGTTGTCATATAGGGATAAATCATTTTGAACATAGCAACAGACTTTTGAAATTCTTAATTTGAAATTGAAGGTGTCAATTCATTGTTTTAATTCAAGCTGAATATGGGTATACAATCTGGCTTTCTTTTGTCGTATGCCAGAATTCTTCAGGTTGATGCTACATTTTTCCCAATTGACCCGAGAGCACCTCGCGACATGAATGAATATTTGATGACATCCCAAGGTCTGTCATGGATTTTTGTCTCAAAGTCTTTAGCAAAGGTAAGTGTCACTGAGACTATTAACACATTTCAAATTAAAAGACTTTATTGTGAAAATTTGAAAAATTTCATTACAAAAAGCTGTACTTCTAGTTTGGCCTTCTTTTTACCTTGAAGTCAACTTTTAACTGAGACTTGTGTAAGATTTAATTGTTTTTTGACTAGCCCCTCATATTTAGCATTCTACTGATTCAATTACTATTTTTTATTTCTGATTGTAGGATTTCATTTTTAGTTACGGTAAAGCCTATGATGCACATACAACAGATGACTGGTCTCTTCCAAGTGGAATCGGCTTCCAATTGGTCAAGCTGTCAACCAATAAGAAACCTCACACTCTGGCCCAGTCACCTGCTGTCCATATCGCCTTTGTCATGCATACTTCTGGAACGACTGGCTGGCCCAAGATTGTACGTGTTCCACATCAGTGCATTGTGCCAAATATTACCCATTTAAGGTATTTTTCTGGGGGGAGACTTTGGGAGTATTATTTTTCAGGCATTTTTTTCACATTTTTTCAACTTTTACGTTGACATATGTAACATGTAAAATGGTATTAGACAAAAATTTAAATAAGTTTAATATGAGTAGTCACACTTATCATGTCAAAGCAACATCGACAATGAAAAATTTATTCTTGTGTTCTTTTTACAGTGAAAGTTTTGACATCAGCCCAGAAGATGTTATCTTTGTCGCTTCAGCTTTGACCTTTGACCCCAGCATCGTGACTATTTTTCTTGCCTTGTCCAAAGGGGCATGTCTGGTCTTAGTCCCTGACTCAATCAAGATGATACCCAGGACACTTCTGGACGTTCTCTTGAGAAATCAAGTATCTGTGTTGCAGGTATGTCAGCTAGTTACATAGAGCATGCACTTGATAATCTTGTCAATGAAAGCCACGAACTGACCTCAATTGAATCAGTTTGTTTTGAAACAAAGGAACTATTGTAATAGTAATATGCTAATAAGTGTACTACATGTAGTCATATGATATGTTATAACCTTATCAATTAAATCATAGTAGTAGTTGAAGACCTGTGCAGTGGAATTGAACTGAACTAAATAGGTTTTTTGCACAAGGAAAAGGTGGTTTTAGTAATCTGATACATGAGACCATGTGCTGTTAAAAAATCAGTAGCATGATAAGAAAATGGTTTAAAATCATGCTGCTGTGAGAGGGCATTTCTTAGTCCTGGCAGTTGGGATATGAATTAATACCACGACCATGGCAGTTGCAGTGGCCCCCACCAATGGCGGTAAGCATTGCTGTAACTACTGTACAGGGCCTCTGTCAGCTCATCCATACAGACCCCAGCACAAAGCTTTTTGGGAAAGGAGGCCATTGAGAATGTTCAGTGAAACTCTGCAAGATTGATGTTGATGTACAAAGTAGAAAGAATATTCATGATTGAGTCAGATAGAGTTACATGTACTCTGCAACTGTACAAAGATATTCAGGTCAAGCCTTTAGACTGTATGACCCCTGTGTGTTGTCTGAAAAAAACAGTGGAAGAAACATTTAAAAACAAACTGGGATTTGGCCACCAGGAAAAACGTATCCCGGCAAAAAAAGAGGAGTGCTTGTGAAACACTTTTTGAAAGTTTCAACTAAATTTAAATTGTTCATATTTATATTAGGCTCAAGCCATTGGAGTAAATAAAGAAAATTCCATCAAATACAATAAACTAAATACGAGGATTATTTTTACACTGACACATAATGAAACATCACAGCAAAAAGTTAGCACTTGAAACTAAGACAAGGAACTACATGTACCCAGAAGGTATTACCCCAGTTTGTTTTTAGGAAGCAGGGTGTAACCTGTAAGAGAATAAATAAATCCCATAAGTACCATATATGGATGCCATAATTATTCCCTACAGTGACCTATTAGCAATCAGAAAGCAAAACATATCCTGAAAAGTTAAACATCAGGAGGGAAAGTACCAAGTTGTTTACTGAGAAAACACATTTTCAGACCAGTCTTGTAAGGTTTGTGCACAGGGTGTCAAGTGGCATCTTAAATCCAGTATTTCCCAACAATGCAGGTGACCATTTACAGTTACATTTGGCATTGAGTCTAAAATGTTCAATGAATTAACAATAACAATTGAACTCCATTAAATTCAACACAATCTATTTATATATTTAATATATAAAATATATTTTAAGAAATTATTATACCCTGTTCAGGCATCCACCGAGTGTTGGTCATTCCCGGCACTGGTACTGTGCATAAACTCCTCCAACTGCTCTCTATACGTACCTGAGACACGTCCTAGTAGAGACCACATGGCAAGCCAAAATAAACCAGGCTGGTGCAGTGAGCAGAGACACAAGAAAGAATAACAGTGGTCATTCCTTGCCAGGACATCTTATACCTAATTCATGCTTGAGTGTACTCAGTACAATAGCCTTTAAAGTCTGAGGTCTTTAACATGATCATAACAATTTGAATTTGCCATACTAAAGACACTGTTGCTATACTTCGTGATGCGGGGAAAGCTTTCACCAAGTTACGTAAGAGATGCCTTGCACCAATACACTGTTTTCAATGGATAAGAAGGGCACAAAGGAACCAGTCCATTCTAGAGATGGTGGTCGCTATGCCAAAGCTTGCCCTTAATCAGGAGGTATAGCAACAGTGTCTTTGGTCGAGGGAATCAGATAACTCAGTGTACCAGATTTTATTCAAACATAACTGGCCAAAGTGTTATTAAAAGAATGCATCATACTGCAGGATGGGAAGAGCTGCTTGAAGTCTGTAGAAGTGAACAACCATGAGATACAATAAGATGGGAAACAGTAGACTTAATAAAGTCAACTGATTCAATCATTACAATTCTGCCGTAGTAATTTGATTACACCAAGTCAACTCAAAAATTGATTTCAACTTTTTATGGCTTGCCAAAAATGACCCCATACTTTCATCTGACCAGGCTACACCAACCCTCGTCGGCCGATTTGGGACGGACCAAGTTCGTCAAAATCTCCTCGCTTCAACATCAAGCATACGTGTCCTGGCATTCGGTGGGGAGATCTGCCCTACAGTGGCTCAGATCAACCACATGAGGGCAGCAGATAATATCACAAAGTTCTACAACCTCTACGGTATAACTGAAGTGTCAAGTTGGGCATCATGTTATCACATTGACACACAGTGTGACATGGAAGATTATCACAGAAGGTATCAATGTGGCATACAGTTTTTGTTTATGTCAGAATTTTACCTCTGTGCGTGTATGTCAGTGAACTTTGGTTTTGACAGTTTTTTAATATGAAACCATAGCTTTTCAAAAGGGTTCACCTTTGATAAACAAGTACGAGTTTACACAGTGAACAAGTTAAAGAAAGACGAGCTCCTTTAGGATCCCTCTGGCTCTAGCTTTAATGTATGGTAATAAGCATTAACATACAGTTTAGTCATAATGAGTGAACTTGTCTACCTGTAAGCCAGTTTGATCTAATTTTTAGAAGTTTCAGTTCTCTGTATATTAAGTCAGCTGTTCCTTGTGAGTTGGGCAAGTCAGAACATAGATGTGAAAAAAAGATATGGCAAGTCTCAGAAGCTCATTCAGTGAGGTCAGGTCACCAGTCTGTTGTTTCATTGGCTGTCTGAGAGTTATAATAGTATAGTTGCCCACTCTTGCCTGTTTAGCCCTTCTTATCCTTTTATCAGTAATTCATCAGCAAGATTAAAAAATCTTGCTGATAAATTTCTTCTTGGTCAGCATTCCTTTAGGCGAGCCCCTTTTGGAAACCACACTGGAGGTGAGAAATGAGGACGGGCAAACAATCACAGATGGAGAAGGCCAGCTTTTCATTGGTGAGCGAGTCTATTCACTGTAACATTGCCATTTGTGTATTGTGGATGGCTTGTGTTAGTTTTTCTTTGACATTTCAGTGAGACACAAACTAGTGCCAAGCCTAATGGTCCTTTAAAATCACATTTAACTTAGACCTAAATGTGAGGAATAGGCAGAACTATCCTTGAAGCATAAACCTGAAACAGAGACATTTATTATTTTACATAGTTCTTGGAAGAGCAATCACATTCTAATCAATTTATCATGATAAAATTGGCCCCGTGAAGAATTCATCAATTCTCTCACCACTAAAGATATAACAGACCTCTGCTGCTACTGTGCTTATTGTTTAGGGATCTTCTTGTGCCTACTTCTATGCCTTATTATTGCACATCCCTAAGGAAGCAACACCAGGGTTTGCTTGTTGAATGATGAGACTTGGCCTGTACCAGTGGGTGACGAGAGGGGTGTGATGAGATCAACAGAAGATCGGGTCCGTATCACCGATAGAGGCTTGATCTTTGTTGGTCGCCATAGCGACCATATCAAGCGAAATGGTATCAGAGTCAGTCTGATGCAAGTGAAACAGGTGAGAAACAGTCAACTGAAAAGAATTTCAACTTCAGAAAAAAAATGTATGGCCTTGATATGTCTTAGAAATTTAGTTGTAAGAAGTCACTGTTTGCCAAGTTATTTTAAAGCTTCGTATGAAGAGAAACTTCTTGATATTTAGACTTTGTTGGCTTATTTCTTTGGTCAGTAACCCATCATGCATTACATGTATAATCTAACCTCCCACTCACCCAAAGTTAGATTATCTTGCAAGTTTGTTTTCCTTAAAGCTGTTGACAAAACTACTGCATATATCATCCACAAAAACTAAGTTCCCAACCTTCCAGTTATCACACAGATGGAAATCAGTTTCCATGTAACTTCTTTCTTGTTCTGCTCTGTGTGTCCAGAGGATTGAAGCTCTTCCGGTGATAGAATCCTGCGAAATCCTTCAAACATCCCAAGGGAAACTCCTCCTGTTTTGCATTCCAGGTTTGCTTGTCCAACTCTCAAATCAATCACTGTCCATTGGGGATGAAGACTCTCTCCAGAGTTTGCTGAAAGACGTACTCCCCTCCCACTGTTTGCCAGACACGATCTACTTCTTGGAGAGGTTTCCATTAACACTGCACGGGAAGGTTGATCATAGAGCATTACTCAGGCATGCCACAGAGATGGGTAGGCCTAAGAGGGAGGTCCAGGACCCGCCCACAAAAGAGGGAATGCTGAGAAAGGATCTGGTGATCTTATGGAAGGTAAAATAATATACTGAGATGATCATGTAAAGATGGGATTCTACATCAAAATGGATTAGGTGGTGGTTGTTTGTTGAACGGTAAGCAAGATTTCTGAGATTGGGGATAGAGTGAATTTTGATGGGAAATTTTATTCATTTTCGAAAATAACAAACAAAAATGATTCAATTGGGACTTGAGAGCCATTTACAAAGTCTTCAAAAGTAAGAATTGGAAAGTTGTACTGGACTACTCCGTCATGGTGTGGACTCGGTCATGGTTGTTTTAGCATTTCAATTTATGTACATTTTTGCAAAGGATGCTAACAATATTGCCTTTTCTATTTTGTGAAGTAAGGAGCCATTCAAACTTTGCTATCTTGAGTATGCTGCATACATTTGTACATCACTGTCAACCCTTAGGTGTAAAGAAACTTAAACTCCCCAAAGAACTGAGGCATTTGTCTACAACAAAATGTGTCCTTTTTTATTTTGTCCTAGATACTGCAATAAATTATCCTAAAATTCTGCTGATTTTCTGACAGAAAGCTGCACCCTCGTCAGTTGACCCTGAAGACAGTAGCTCTTTCATTCTACACGGCAGTGGCGATTCATTTCAAGCAGTGCAGCTTGTAGACGCAATAGAATTATGGACTGGAAGACCCATGCCTCATCTTCTTGACATCATACTCCACAAGACCTTTAGACATGTCCTGAAACATATCCAGAGCTGCTCAGTTGCAACAACAGAGGGCCAACTTGAAAAACCATCAAAGAGAAGAAAAACTTCTCTTCAGAATAGTATCAAAGACACCTCTGCAGCGGAGAGCAAGTTCAAAATTAATTCCGAGAGACCAGAGTTGTTGGAGAACAATCAGTTGCAGATACTTGCAGTGGATTCTGAAAGTGAAGCGTTTTTCCCAAAAGCTGCAGAGAAATCTTGTGTAAGCAGCCATGAAATGCCAGACACCATCGGTGTGCAAGAAGTGACCAAGAATTCAACAGAAGATCCTCCAAATGCTACAGACTTTATTGTTTTGCGGAGATGTTCTCAGCTTGTGATTGGCAGACAAAGAAAGGAATTCGGTGCCAGCTTTGTGCCTAAAATTCAAAGTGACGGAAGTGGTAGATTGGTTGCCAGAGACAACCCGATGAGTAATTTTCACCTTGAAAAAAGCGTCAATCTTCAGCTGAGGTGGAGGTATGACACTGGGAAGTGTGTTGATGCTTCACCATTGCTTGTCAAAACTTCCTGGTAAGAACAAAATTTTCCAAGTCTTGCCAAAAAACTTGCAAGTAACTATGCATAAAATAGTTATTGAGAATGAAATCTAATTGAACCATCAACTTCTGTTTTGTTTTTAATAGGTCAGAAACAATCATCTACATCGGTTCCCACTCTTGCAAGTTTGCAGCTATTTCTATGGAAACTGGCAAGGCATTGTGGGTGACTCAGTTAGGTGACCGAGTGGAATCATCAGCATGCCTGAGCACTTGTGGCACAAAAGTGATTGTGGGTAGGTCAAACTCAAATGCTTTGAGGGTAATAGTCCTTATTTAGTCTAGACATACAACTGACCAATAATCTGGTTATTGTTTCAGGTTGCTATGACAACCAGCTTTACATTTTGGATGCTGCATCTGGGACAGTCTGCTGGAAATTCCAAACAAATGGGCCAATCAAGAGCTCTCCCGTGCCGGATGACAGATCTTCCATGGTCTATGTTGGATCACATGATCAGCATCTTTATGCCTTGGACATTGATGTAGGGGCTCCTTAACATTTTCATGTGCTTATTAACCACTTGCTGCTGGGTGCTTTTAAAAATGCAGTACACACATACGGACCATTTTCAAAATTTTAAGTTTTCAAAATTCTTCAAAAATTCATCATTTCATTTAGTGGACGTTTAAACCTGTTTGGTGGCTACTCTAAGCTGACTGGCAACCACCATTGACTCCTGAGTATTTAAGCCAGGTCTGCCGCCCTGTAAAGAGAGCCCAGAATTTTGAGGTGTTGTGTAATTTCCTTTGTTCCCAGTGAATGTGAGTGGCCTCTTTTCAAAAGTGGCTGGATTAGAATGCAGCGGTACTGTGTTGCTCATCAATGGGGCCCTGGAGGGCTTCTGTCCGCGGTGCTAATCCGTGGGCGCGCTATGCCCAAAGCAGTGGATTACCTTCGAAAAATACAAGCCAGAAAATGCTGGCAGTTCCCAGCAGCAGGTCTTTTGTTCCGAGTACTGTCTTTTGTTCCACAGACCAGCTCTTTTGTCCGATTTCGGAGAGCCCGGCTCTGCGTATAAACCCATGGTGCTCAAAACAGGGTTCCCCGGCAGCAAGTGGTTATTAAATAATCCAACATTCTAAAAAATTATGTAGTGTCACACAGAAAGAAATTTACATGCATGTTTGTATGATCTAGTGAAAGCTTTTCCCTGTCCTGCATTTACAACAAAATTCTGTATAGTTTTCTCTGACTTAAGTCCTCTCTAGGGAGCTTACTGTTACTGGTGCAGTTAATGACCATTCAGTGTTGAACTAGTGGTGAAACCACTGATTAAAATACAGGATCACAAAGGGACAGAGAGGGTCATGGCCCTGCGTGTCCAATCGCATTCCTGTGTTGGGTCAATCTAGTGTACTTGAGTCTCTCATGTACAAGGACATAGGACATGTATTAGGAAGTGTAGAATTTGTGTAGTTCTTGAGTTTAGAGGATTGCTTTTGCCGTCATAAAAATGCCGCTCACATAAACCAAACGTACATGGTAGAAATAGGATCTCTCTTGAAAACGCCACATCATCACTCAAGATGCTAATTTGTTAAAGACAGTTTACTGATCCACCTGTTTTACTTTGTTACCTCTGTAGGAGCAGAGCTGCAAGTGGCATGTACATTGTGGTGGTGGTTCAGTGTTTTCGTCCCCTGTCGTCCATTACCCATCAGCCACGGTTTATGTGACGACACTTTCGGGTTTGCTTCTTGCTGTCAATAAGGTACTCACTCCTACACGATCCACCTCCAGTGAGCTTTGCAGAATGCACTTAATAAGGAGCAGCAGAACACCAGTCATGCTGTACACTGCATCCTGGGTTGGCTGGTAACCTGTGTATCTTCAACAATCAGTACATATCCGCTGAATTGGTGGAGGCGTTATGAACCTCAAGGGTTACCATAAAGTGATGTATACAATTGATAGAACTGTTTCAGGATTTGAATGATGTATTTGTACATCAAAAAAACGGAGTTGGCCTTTCCAGCAGTACAGTCAAACACACATAAGAAGAGCACTGTTAATACAAAGTCACGTTTATAACAAGGATAGTTTGGGATTTCAAGCTATACAGCATGACTATTTCAAGGATAGTTTTAGGTCCCAAGTCTTTGTTTTTCTTCGTTTGCATGACTGATAATACAAGGTAACTATTATAACAAGGTAATTGGTGAAGTCCCATGGACCTTGTTTATAAGAGTGTTCCACTGTACTGCTTCTTTAAAGCCTGTGGTTAAATATTCATTGATCTGAACTGGTGGAGCTCAAATCCAACCCATCTGTGTTGATGTAATACCTCTTAATACAGATTGATAATTGCAAACAGACAATGATTTGTCTTTATTTTAATGAGATTATCTTTATTTTAAAGGACACAGGTGCAAAAACATGGAGTTACAGCTGCAGTAAGCCAGTCTTCTCATCGCCGATGGTCTCACAAGATGGCATTGTGTTCGGCTGTGTGGATGGCCACTTGTACTGCGTCAGCCACAGTGGAAAAGAGGTGGGACAGTCAAGTTAACAAAATATCAAAGTTACAGTAGCTGGACAGCTATTTCTTTCAGAGGTGAAGTGGTTCTCAGTAGGTGCCCTAATGATTAACACGCGTTTTTGTGCTGCTGTAAACTTTGTTACTCGGTGATTTCCAACATGGAAACCTTAAAGTCTTCTGTGTGGCACAGAAGCTTAGGCTGGAATTTTATGACACCGTTGTAATGATGTTGACTGGTGGTTTGTCCTCCTCCGTCACTTGTCTTGAGGCATTCTGAAAAGAACTTGAATCGATAATTTGCATCATTGCAGCTGTGGAGATTCAGCACCGATGCTTCCATCTTCTCTTCACCTTGCGTCTCATCCGTCACGCAGTCTCCAGTAACCCTCAAAGTCACCCATCAAGCCATCCGTCCCTCTACAGTAGACTCCTGTGTGGTCTTTGGGTCACATGATCACCATGTCTACTGCCTGTCCCTAAAGACAGGCCAACTGCTCTGGAAGCACAGAATGCCAGCTGCTGTCTACGCCTCGCCTTTCACTTTTCACAGTCAGCGTCTCAGCCATCTTGCATTGCACGATAGTTGCTCAAGCTGCAAGGCACTCTTCAAGGATGAAGGTCACACTAAGAGGACAGTGAAATCTATTCCCAAGCTGTCTTGTAACTCACAAACAGAACTTCACAGCTCAGGAGATTTACTTGACGACTCACTAACATTACATGTACCTTGTGAATATGGAAAGCATTGTGTTAAGTCAGATCTCTGTAAAAATCCAAACAAAAACCATGGCTGTCAAGGTAATCAATTTGTGGCCACATGTTCTACTGAAGGGTCCTTGGTAATCCTTGACCTGAAGTCAGGAGAGGTCATCGCTTCCTGTAGACTACCTGGTGAAGTCTTCTCATCACCCGTTGCACACTGGGATTGTGTTATTGTTGGCTGTAGAGATGACAATGTGTACTGTGTAGAAATTGTACCTGTCTGAATATCCAAGCCAAAATGTTGGTTACTAGTCCAATTCGGACATGATGTCCATTTGTATTTGAACAATTCAAATATTTCAAATCCTTCCTTCAAATTCGATGTCATTTAACAGCTAAACTCATCTATGACAAAGCCGTTGTAAGAATGTACTCCATGAATGATAGTAAGCAGATGTGATGTTTATTCCAGTTACAAATCCAAAAAATATACACAACCGCATTCTGTACACAATGTTTTTAGATGAATTTGTTAAAATATTAAAATAGTGATTTCTGATTTGGAAGGCAGACAGGCAAAGGTGTGAATACAAATCCCATTTTAGAACTACTTCAAACAGTAAAATCTCATGCAGCAAAATACGGCACCTGAAGATACATGATGTTCACTTTGTGATGTTACGTTTTCATAAATGTGCATTCATAAACCTCAATGTTAACGGAGGGTTGAGACTAAGGAAACTTCAGGGTATGACAAAACCACCTGTTTTTTTATGATTTACAACTATAGGTATCACTGGAACATGACAGAACTACAAGTAAAAATGTTTTGGTGTGGCATCCCCATCTTAATACACAATGCTGGGTTGGTTTTGAAAGTCTCGGAACATTTTTGGTCCATTTCACAATTTTTTTCACAATTTGAAACATTTAAAACATTGGGTTTCCGGTAAACACCTACTGATTTTGAAACCACTGGAAAACGCCAGGATTGTAAACTCCTGATCAAGTTACCAATCTCACGAAAATTTGTCATAATTTTGTTTCAAGTTTTGAGAGAGTACATGAAGATCAGCTGCCACTGGAGTAATGGCTACTTGTGAGCTTAGTTTATGATAATGCATTTCAACTAGGTGAAGTCATACATATAAGTTCTGTTTATTAACCAAAACAGCTAACGTCTATATCTGATTTCCCATATACAGCAAGTACGCTTACACTTGGGTCAATTAAATAATGAACTAACTTCAAGTACACTGATGACACTTATTTTATGGTTTAGAAAATGAATTTTTTTTAAATTAACAACTTTGTACATATTAGCCTATGTTTGTACCACTTCTTGATGCATTTTCACTTATTTTGATCAAAGCTATGAGAACTTTTTTTAAAACCACCATTAGTTTCTTTGTTAAAAATTAATACCAACTTGAGCAATACAAAAAACTAAGCCTTACTTTATCTGTTTGACATTCTTCTGGAAGAAATTAACATAATTGTGAATTTTTATTCAGTCATATGAACAACTGAAATATTTACAGATTTTAAACTAAATGAGTTTCAATTTTTCCCTCAACCAACATAATTACAGGTAACCACTATTTTCTCTATATTTCCAACATGGCTTTAACACTTCCTTGTTTGGGTGATTTTCTACCTAGGGTAGCCACTGTATTCAACAGAAATTACATCTTAATACAGACGAGAATACAAACGAGTATAAACATTTGCCAGAGCTGACAATTACAACAGGCAGGCCCGCTCATTTTAATACATAATGCTGGTGTTATGATTTCCCTTTAAACTGAAAAATTAAATTTCCACATAGCTTTGTCTACATAGCTATCCACAGAAATACTGAGACTTACACACTGGTTTGGGTCGACTTTTGACTTCACCTTGTTTACAAACTTTCTCATCAGCAGTTTTTGTTGCTGGCAGAGAAAATGGAGGCTGTCTGACCAATATGTTACTGTACTAGACTGGTTACTTAACATTTTCAACACAACAGAAGGATCAACAAATGAGATCTCACATCTAAACAATACTAACTCCGCTTTCGAATTTTCATCAACTTCTATTCCTACTGTAGGAATAAGTACCACTGTATCAAAATATGGACTTTAATCAGGAAAATATCTTTGCAGCTTTTTTATTTTACAACTTGGCTAACCTAGAGTCACGCATGATTTGTTTTACTTACTTTACATGAAATACTGAATAAAAGTTGAAAATAATTGATCCAACTGATTACTAGTATCTAGTCAGTAAACGGAACCTTGCAAAAACCTGCCATTTGAAGATCAGAGCCATATTACTTAGTGCTATTCATAAAAAAATCTATGGCTATAAAATCAAGTAAAGCAAAAAGTTGTAAAAAAGTAAACAGAAAAGGTCAGGTGGTTGATCCTTCGGATGAACACCATTAGCATTGCAATTCGAAAGTGGTGCACCTCGGTATACAAATCTGTGGGTGAATAGTAGCTTTGAGGCAAAGCCAAGGGAACCAAGTTTGTCAACTTTCAACAGAATGCTGAAGTGTGACGTCAGTTCGAACCAGGAAGTGTAATGCAAAAAAAAAAGACTACATGTCGATTGGTTCACAAGCTGGTTCTAATGGCTCTTACACGCGGAATTGTGCATGCGACGTATTCACTTCGGTACTCTACACCAAGTTGAGCTAACATCAACCATCCACCTGGTATAAACTATTTTATACTTGTGGCATGCCTCATACATATTCAGTTGCGATTACAATATCAGGCATATTTTAAAATGCTGATCAACATTTGCATCCATCTACCATAATTCTATGTGCAGCTATGGTGTGCCTACTACTCCCAGACAACAATTCTATGTTAGCTTTATAAAGCACATGCGTAGTACACTACGCTTATGCATTTGACTTTTCTCACATGGGCCCCTTGTGGACAGCAACAAAAGTGACTGAGGCATGTTGACGAATGGAGTTTCAATCATGAATAAGTATGAGGTATGGAAATAAAAACAGCAACATGTCAGGATAACATAACAAATGTTGGCTAAAATTGGCTGTTACAGCAGAAGGTATGCACAGCCAAGTTTCATCTCAAATGCACAAAACTCTACAGCACGATTCCAAGGGCACTGGGCATAGGGCAGTAATGGTCTTCAAAATGCCTGTCGCTGTTGAGCAGGGACACGGTCTACACAGGAGTCACCTGGACTGTAAACAAAGGACAGAGATACGTTGGAAAGACCACCACTTGCTTGAACTGTACACCTTGTCTAAAGATGTCATCACTGCAGAGATTGGAAGTTGCTTGGACCATACTTCAGATGCCTATTTAGCTTCTTCCTCCATGTCAGACTTCTGTGAACTCAAATCCTGCAATGCAATGAGATGCAAAACTCAGTTTATAGCTACCACTCATTTTAGCTGAGGTTATGAATTTTTGCCATTATCACCAAACCTGTTCTACATTGGTTGTTAGACGCCCATAGCAATGCCTTGTTTCAACACGAACAGCCGTTGATGGACTGAAATGGGCACCCTGTACACACAAATCAGGGCCACAAACGACACCTTGGGAATTTTGCATACAACGGTACCAAACCTACATGAATATTTATAATTCAATAAGGAGGTTCACAAGAATAGTAGAGCTGGTACCCTGGAAGCAATCCATGGGTTTGTTCTGTTACAAGCTGACTAGTCTGGGTACTTTGCTAAAAGAACTGTCCCGATTTGTAAGTTGTCAGACCACAAAAATCAACAAAACAAGAAAAAATAATGAAAATGTCCAGGCAAAAGAGGGTATGATTTGCATCATATTTGTTGGAAATGTTGGGAGTTGGAAATTGCATGTACCATGTGAGCACAGGAGCTAGGCTACATGATTGACAAGTGTCATGTAATGATGCATTCAACAATGCACATATGCAAACACACACACCCCGATAAGCTCTGAATTTCTTGAACAGAAATACAAGATTCCCAAGATGTCCTTTACAGCTCCAACTTGTGTGTACAGTACAGGGCATCCACTTCAGTAAATTGTTGGACAGCCCAATGACCATGTACCGGTGCGCTGAAACACTGCACCACTAACAGCATCTTGCAACCAAGACTACACATTCATCAGCATACAGACTGTAACTGGGGTAAAACTACTGTAGTGGTTATTTTGAATCCATTGGGGATTAGACACTGTTTAGACACAACATTAATGGGCCAAAGCCATACATTACTTAGTTCTGATCTTTACTTCTGGGACACAGTCAGTAAAACAGGTGGCCATATAAGATCAGATGACCATATTTTCTCCAGTTTGGTAACGCCAGCTCAGGACCCAATGAATACCACCCCCAAACTCTACAGAACATCTCCAATAATTTTTCCCAAAGATGCAAGTGTGCAGATGATGCTTACCTGCGTCATTGCTGTAGCAGTTTTGACAGTGGAGTTTTGAGGCTCGTATTCGTACGTCTGTTCCTTGTGTTCCGTTTCCAAGCTGGATGTTGCATACACAGCACTAAAGGGAGTCAGAGGTAAGACCTTTTGAAGTCAGATTCCTGTATCTGGGCATCTATGTCAAGTTGTCAATAACTTTGAAAGAACACCATCAGATTTTCACAAGCAGATCTTTAAAAAGCCATGAAAGAGCAGTTTCTGCTTTGGACCAGTTTTACAGCGAGGGTAAATGCACAAAACGTGCGAGTAGCAGAAATGAGATACCAGCCTATTACTAAATGTACCATTACACTGTGGCTGGTTCACTGCCATTTGTTTTCTCTGAGAAAATAACTCTTGTCATATTTCCTGCTCAGAAGGTAATGAAACTGGGTCCATATTCTCAGTACGGATATCTGACCTTTCATTTGTGAAGATTTACTAGAATTTCTTTATATGCAGTACATACATTCTGCAGAGGGTAAATGTTCCTCACTACTATGCTGAATATTCTGTTCACTTTGTGTAAAACCAGCGTTTTGGGTTTTTGTTTTTGTTTTTTTTGAGAGGGCCCAAAATGATCAGCTCCTGCTGGATGGGTTACCCTCAATAAGGATGATTTAAATTAAAAAAATTCATAAAAAACAACAGGTCAGTTTCCTACCAATTCCATAAAACTAAAAAACCTAACTTGAAACACTAAACTGTTTCATTCCTCTTTGCAAAAAATACAGATACATTGCAAATTACATTGCAAAATACACTGCATATTATAAAGTCAGGACTGAACCATTCAGAATTTGCATGCATTACACTGTGCATGGATGTGCTTTTGTTAGCTATCATGCTGTCATGTTAGTTGATACTGGCTTTTGAAATCGGCGTCAATTCAAACAATTTCCCCTCAGTGCTTTCAAACTGGAATAAACTGTGCTTTTTACATGCAATAGCTTTTAAAGTTCATGCTTTCAGTATTTTCAAGCATCTACAACAGGATATCGCAAGCTTAAGTAAAATGCATCGCAAAATGTAAATGGAATCGACAGCTGTCTTCACAGACAGATGAAGAAAAGAAAACAAATGCAACAAACTGTACAGGCTTTTACTTCAAGAGATTTACTACAGAACAGAAAGCATGAACTTCTGAAAATATCTCAAAACCCAAAAAATTAATTTCACTCGAAAACCTTCTCTTTGGGAACATGTAATGTAGCGCATTTCCAAAAGGAAGTGTGCAAGTTCCCAGGAATTTCTGAGATGTTTAACAAAGTTCAAGAGCAAGAATTAGACTGTTAATGGAGTTGGTTCAACAATCTACCCACCCGGAAACACTCAATGTGGAAATGAAGGCCCAGGGATTCAATTATCATGGCTGCCCCCCGGCCAAGGGATTTGTTGCAGTTGCTGCAGGTGACTTTGCCGCTGACTGAACGCCCGGGGGCGGGCTTTTTGCTAGGTTGCTGAAAGGCGGAGGTGCGACCTGGGGGGCCGAGCTGAGGCTGCTGAGATGGGAAAGAGAGGGGGAAAAAGGGGAAGGGGTAAGATGGGTTACAATTGGAGGGGGGAAAGATAAGGAAGGAGGACAGAGAGATAGAAAGAAATGGAATCAGGAAATGATTGAGGGAAGAGAAGCACATACCGGTACATTAGGATGCAGAAGCACATTAGAGAATGATAAAAATGGAACAGTAGGTGATGAAACAAGTTAAACGATGAACAGAGGGTTTGCCAGAAGATGGAAGAGAACAGAGTGGAGATATACATGTATATACATGTACACATTAAAAAAAAAGCAGAAAACATGGTGATAACAAAAATATGTGACAGTTGGCGAGAGTGAGATTTAAAGAGAAAGAAAGGACAAAGTATGGTACACGTAGTTAAAGGTACAAAATGACAAAGAAAAGAAAGTGTGCAACAGGAACAGAAAGAAAAACAGTTATTATTGTGACCCTCACTATTTGGATCCAAATTAACAACCAACCGCGCAATTAATTAATCACATAGGTTGGCTTGCTCTGGAGTAGCCAATGAGTGCTTTCCTCAGCCAGATAGCATGAATTATGCATGTGCATGTGGCTCATAAATTATGAGGTCAATACCTGGTGAGGTCATCTTCCTGACACTGAAGGTCGACAACAACACAGGTGTTGTCAACCAAAGACCGTTGCATTTCTGCCTCCTTCTGAGCAGCTAAACTCATCAATGTCTGTTGAGTTTCATTTAGTTGGGTTATTTCTGATAACTATCCCTTGTCAGTAGAAAGATTGGTGAAGTGCACTCTAACGAAAATACAGGTAGTTGTGGCATACAAATTGATAATTCACAAAATCTAGACAAAGTAGATGCTAGAAAGCAGTGAGTACAGGTATTTATTCTGATCACTTTTAGAGTCTGTTGAAGAATGAACTTTCATACTATTAGGCTTATTTGGCCCAATGACGTTAACTTGTGAATGGGAAACCTAAGATTTTTTTCAAGTTCAGTTTGTACACAACTGTTGTGATCAATTTACCTGATATACCAACAACAGATGAATATTACAACACCTCACAACGTGTTTGCCAAACTTACCTGTAGAAAGTTGTCTGGCATGCGTCCACTGTTCCTGTCTGAGGTTTGAGGTGGTGGTGGTGTGTATGCATCATTTCTGACAACGTCCGGCACACGGTTTCCCATGTCGGGCATGGACTGGCGATTTTGAATTTTCTTCTTCTTCTCTGCGTCTATCTCCGGTGCCCGCAATCTCCGGGGAGCTGGCTGGAAGTCTGGAGGGACATCAACTGCAAGTTCCCGGTAGGTTTGGTTCTGGGAGTTCTGCGATGATGGAGGTGGCTGCCTATTGTGGTCTCTTGTCTTCCCCACTGGTTCTTGATTGGCTGGCTTGTCCATGTGGCGTACCGGGGCCACGTGTTCTGGGGCATAGTTCTTCTTCTCCAGTACTGGTTCCATGTCGAGATCTTTCCTGAGGATAGGATCATTGTGAACTTCAACAGGATCGTGAAGACGGGTCGTGCCAGTTTTTTCCGCCAGTCGTCTCCGTTCAGCTTCTTCAACCATCCAATGTTGAGTTGCCATTCTACCATCTGTTCAAAAAAATATGAAAACAAAATAAATGACAGAAAATCACACCTACATTTCTGTTTGGGGGGCTGGGCATGACAAGTGACTGATACAAAGGGCTACACCCATGAAAAATGCTGTAAAGTTAATCCTCGGCATTTAGAATTGCTAAGCAGTGTGCTGCTTTGGGTATGTTCAAGTGCATGAAAACATGTTTGTTATTTAGCGTTTTCAAAGCAATTGGAAATGTATTTTTGCCAAGCAATATACTGACTTGTGGCTACTTTAAATTATAATCGACATGTTCAATTATAATTTACTGTCAATTATAATATGGACAAAATACTGCGTAAATGTAAAATAAAGGTTTTGCTGTGCCAACTACAGTTCTATGATGCTGACCTTTGAACTGTGACATATAACCTTGCCCAGGGACCTTGAAGGAATCGTGAGGCTTTGAAGGAGGAGCACTGTGTACATCAGTCTCCTCTTGACTCACAATTATTTCCTCTTTGACTGGGACTTCATGTTCCTCAGATCGATTGTTTTTGCCAATGACATCTGGGCTTTTAGATCCTCGGTCCCTATCCTGTTTGTTGTATGGGATTTTGTCAGCATCAAGCTTGGTACTGGTCGACTGTTCCAATAAGCGTTCCTTCTCCCTAAGCAGTTGAAGTCGTTCCTCTTCTTGTTGCTTTTCTAGCTTGATGCGTTCCTGTCGTAACCGCTCTTGCTCGGCTCTGAGTTGCTCCAACCTCTCCCGCTCTGCTCGTTCCCTCTCCTCTTGCTTTGCTTTCTCTCTCTGCAGTTCCTCCCATTCCTTCCGAAGTTTTTCTCTCTCCTCCCGTCGGATGCGCTCAATCTCCTCCTCTCGCAGTCGGGCAAACCTCTTGTTTTCTTTTTCTTGTTGCTCCCGAGCCAGCCTAGCTTCTTCTTCCTTTTTCCTTCGTGCCCTCTCCTCGGCCTCTTTCTCCCGTAATTTGTTGATGGCAATCCTCCGTTCTTCCGCTTCTTGTTCCAGTTGTTCCAGCTCCCTCTGATGCCTCTCCTCCTCTTCTCTTTGTCTCTGCTCCTCTTCCTCGGCCTTTCTCCTCTCTGCCTCTTTCCTCTGTCGCTCTTCTTCCTCCTTCTTCAGCCGTTCCTCTTCTCTCCTCTTCCTCTCAGCAGCCATCTTCCGTTGCTCTTCCTCATCTTTCAATCTCTCTCTCTCCGCAGCTTCCCGCTCCAATCTCGCCCGCTCTAAGTATTCCTGCTCCTTCTTCACCCTCTCTTTGCGCTCTTCCTCCAATCGTCTCTTCTCCTCGGCAGCCTGTTCTTGTAGTATCTGCTGTTTCTCTATCAGCTTCTGTTGTTCTTCCATCTTCCTCCGTCGTTCTTCAGATTCTGCCCGCTCCAGGTCTTTTTCCTGCTGTTCACGAAGCCGTCTCTGCTCCTGTTCGTACTGTTCCTGCCGAATCCTCTCCTGCTCAGCGTGCCATCGCTCCAGTCTCTTTCTCTCTTCTTCAACATTGAACGCCTTGCGGGACGCAAGTGATAAAGGCTGCTTAGGTGGTGGTTTGGCGACTGATTCCACAGGTTCTTGGGCCTGCAATTCAATAAGAGCCTCAGTTGGCTCTTGTACTTCAGCAGTCACACTGGCACCAATGACTGGACTAGAAGTGCCACTTCTGTTATCTCTGTCTCTCTCATCATCTAACAATTAACAAGGGATAAAAAAATGGCAAAGAAATGGTGTCACATGCACTTGATTTAAATAGCCTGTGATCTTTCTTGTTATTCGTGTAGACTGTTACAAAAGCTGCACATACCAGACTAGTTTGAGTGCCTGCTGAATATCAACACTTGCGATGTATTGCTTATTCATGGCATACAGTTGTGGGATTTGAACAGACTGTATTTTCCACCAACTGTGCATCCAAACGACCATTGGGAAAAGTACAAAATTTTGTTTTATTCAAAAGTAACACCATAAAGCATGGAAAGATTTCACCAACTGACTCTCACTGTTACTAACTTACTTTCATTTACAATATTTAAAGATAATTGAGCAGTCTTGTTTTCGATATTTTATGATCGTTGTGTACCATCTTCAAGTCAAGCATACAAACCTACCAGGAAAGAGTTCCATATTCAGACACTGCTTGACACCCTGTACACAAACCCTATGAGACTGATATGAAAAATTCCAAGTGTTTTCTACATGAACACTTCAATATTTTCCTTGCTAAATTTGACTATTAAGGTCTTATCATTGCTTTCAAACAGCTAGTAAGTAACTGTAGGGAAAAATGTGTGGTGTCTGTGTATGGAATTCCCTCCACCTACATGTACTAACCTGTAGGTCTCATGACAACAATTAGTGAGGCATATTCTCAGCGCATTCTACAATGACATGATTGACATTAAAATAATGTTAACTACTTAGGGGGAAGACCTGTATTTAGTTACTGTGGAGGTAGTTAGCAGCCAGTAACATGCAAACATGGTGTGAAAACATTGATTAAATTATGTTATAAAACTTTGTATTTTTTAAAGGATGGCCAGAACTGTTAAACACATGTAACAAAATTAAGTTGAGACTCAAGCCATGAAGAAATTTACTTTAAGTAAACTTCGATTTCAGGTTTTGGAAACTAAAGACATGTACTTGTTTTGATGTAAATGGTAACCATTACATGAACATGCAATCTACTTTGTTTCTAGGGTTTCTAGGGATAAAAAAAACGCAATGTTAAAATATGCTTGTTTCATGCACAAAAGCTAAACATTTTGATATTACACTTAATAAGTTCGTAAAATTCTGACCATCCATTTTCAGCATGCACTTTCACTACAAGGAGGTGACCATTTCATTTCACACCAGCATGCAGAGCACTGGTCTGGATTGCTACCTGAGTAACCAAAGACAGGCAAGAGGCCTATCTCTGGTGGCTTACTAAAGAAGTCCGACCGCCGCTTCAGCATGTCTTGCTTGACATCCGGCGCACTGTCCTTTACACTGACCGGCTTGAAAGATGGTGGCTTGTATGGCTCAGGACCCTGCCGGTTCGAGAATGGCCTTGGACCTGCAGAGAATTTCACTGGCTGGAACTTGGGCATTTTACCGCTGTCTCCTGAGCGTTGCCAGGGCAACAGAGGAGGAGCGCTCTCCTCGGATGTGTGTTGCTGTTTGCTGATTGGTGCTTCTTCAGTCAGTTTCGACCGGGATGTGATAAAGTCCTCTTCTACCGGCAACTGTTGAGAAAAAGGTTGTTCAATGGTTTTTCACTTGCACAATGATAAATGCATGAATAATAATTTTACTTGATTTAACTAAACGTTAATTTTAACAATTTGCTTCATACCTTATCTTGTTCATCTTCTTCAATGCGTCGATGCCTGGCCTCTGCCTCTTCTTCAGCTCGTTGTTCCTCTTGCATCTTGTTCATGATTTCTTCTTCCATTCTCTCATCATCCTCTGACGAAAACATATCTCCATCGCTTTCAATCTCCTAACAGGGCAAGGCAAGATTTAATAAGCGGGTGACAAGCAAGGAATATCAATGGTGGGAAATGACAATGTAGGTTGATACTTGGCATTCACTTTTTATCTATGGTACAAGTGTTATTTTTATGGGTTTATTACTTCAACAACAACAAAAATTAAAGGTTAACAGAAACTGAAAACATTTAGTTTTTGTGAAGTATTTCAAAATAGCAATAAACATGGGACCATTTCAAAAACATCATAAATTCAATGTCTACCCCATAAATTGTGACCCCAAAATGAATAAAAAGATCCTGCGTTTCCCTGCCCATACAAAATCTCATTTTGGCCATTCGCACTCCCAGGTTGATTTTATGACGTCATTGACAAAATGACTACATGCACAGGCAAACAATGTCTCAATTCACCGTAGAAATTAACCACATGTTGCCTGGTGCTTTTGAAAATGCAGTGCACACATACATTTTACGGGCAATTTTCAAGATTTTCAGTTTTCAAAATTCTTCAAAAATTCATAATTTCATTTAATAGACATTTACACCCGCACAAATGACTGTTTGGTGGCTACTCTTAGCTGACAGGTAACCTCCATTGACTCCTGAATATTTCAGCCAGGCCTACCGCCCTGAAAAAGACAGCCTAGAATTGTGAGGTGTTGCATGATTTCCTTTGTCCCAAGTTAATGCCAGTGGAGTCTTTTCAAACACGGCTGAATTAGCGAGCAGCGGTGCTGTGTCGCTCATCATTGGCCCCTGGAGCACTTTTGTCCGTGGTGCTAATCCGCAGGCGCGCTATGCCCAAAATAGTGGTATACTGTTTAAAACAGTGATGAATTACCTTCGAAAAATGCAAGACGAAAACTGATGGCAATTCCCAGCAGCAGGTCTTTTGTTCTGAGTACGGTCTTTACACGGATCAGCTCTTTTGTCCCATTTTGGGCACCCCAGTTCTGCATACAAACCCATGGTTCTCGAAACGGGGTTCCCCGACAGCAAGAAGTTGAAAGACACAGTCCTACCATGTATTTCTTGAACTGAGACAGTGTTTGTCTGTGGGCCAAGCTACATCAAACACAATGTGGTCTATTGCATGCTTGCAATACTGTACGTACTGTGTGCAATCATGCAATGTACATGTACATTGTACATGTAGGCGTTCTGCCAATGATGTCATCAAACAGCCTGGGAGCGTGAAGGGCCAAAAGGGGATTTTTTGTGGGTGCAGAAACACAGGATCTTTTCATTTATTTTGGGGTCACCATTAAAGGGGTAAACATTGAATTTATGCTGTTTTTGAAATGTTTACCTATCTATTATTATTTTGAAATACTTCACATACCTAACTGTTTTCAATTTCCGTTAACCTTTAAACATAAGATTTAAGTTTGAAGAAAGAACAGCCTAAACTTTTCCATAACTTTTCAAAAATAAAGCATTATCCATCAGAAAACAAGATGCCATAGGTGTAGGCTGTGGTAATAAGACACAAAAAATAGCACAGGGAAAAATCAAATACCTGTAAATGTATGATCAGATTGCAGTTGACAGGAAGAAAGGAAATAATTAAGAGGTTTCAAAGTGCACCTGGGAAAATAGGCAAAACGTATCAGGAGCATCTATCTTAAAGAAGACAGAAATCGGCAAAAAAGTGCTGCGTATTTCACAAGTGACACATAGCACAGGGATTAATGAAAAGATGTGACATTTTAGTTTAGTTAAACTAACTAGTTAAATCTCAACACTAAATGTTAGATTTCAACCACCACCATGAAAAAATGAAATGAGAAAACAAATATTAAATGAACTTCATGTTCTCCTCCACCCTATGCCCCGGGGGATGACCCAGACAACATGACCTTTCCACAACAGCACAATTTTTGACACAAAGGAGGTACATATACATTCCCATCTCTTGGAAGAGTTAAAAGATAGCACAAGTCAGGGCACTCACAAAAAACAAACAAAACTAAACAAACAAAAATGCAGCTAGATTCTACGCTGTACAAGACTGAGTACAGTACATGTATATCTAGTTTGTTACGGCATACAGTAAAAAAAACACCTGCTTCAAGGAAAAGTTCCATCCCTGGATTTTGCATTTTAAGGCACATGTATTCCTAGATGGTATGGAAGAAGTGGATGCCTTCCCAATCAACACAAGATATGACAAGACTCAGTTTGTCCTAACGTGAATCAAATATCCTTCTTAAAAAAGGTAACCATCTACTTCAAACACAAATGGTCCATTTCCACAAGCTGTATTCGTTATGGACAACTTGACCACAGCAAAAAAAAAGCCAGCAGTGGGGCTCAGAAACAACCAGCCACATACACAGCATGAAAACAAACAGCTTTCTTAGCAAGTCGGTGGAATATTGATCACATTCATCCAAGGAGGCAGACAGCGTTTCTCTACTTACATGTACAGTCATTGTCAATCTTTCCAAATTGTTAATCCAATGTGAATGAGGCTTACAGATTAGAAAAAAGAAAGATTTAAAAATTATGATTGTGATTCCTCCCCTTTTGGTTACATATCTAGGACTTTCCAAGATCAGAATTACTGTTAAGTATCATTTGAAAAGGGGAAACCATTTGTCAAGGTTGAATGGTTTACTTTTTAATTTTCGAAAACTTGAACTAATGAGTAGAACCAGTCCTACGATGTCTTGTAAGACAGAATTAGTAGTAAGAAACTACAGTGCTTATTCAGTTATTCACTCAGAGTGGTGTTAAGGTGCGTGGTTAGTGATGAAGACATTTCATCCCATTGTCAGTGGAAACGTGACCACGCCCACTCACCTTGGACTTATTAGTCTTCCTGTCTGGAGGATCATCTATTATACCCCCATCAGGCCCAGTCTCTTCTGGTCTGTTCCCATCTTTTGCCAGGGGGCCAGATTGGGGTGTTTCAAGAGCGTCATGTCCTAGCAGCTTCAACAGGTTTACTGATTGTTCTTTAGCTACTTCAGTCTTAACAACAGTTTCTACAGGTTCAATGCGATCTCCCTCAACCTTTGGCTTTAAGTTAATTACGCCATCATAGGGATATTTTCCATCAACATCCTCTGTTAAGTTATCTGACACAATCCCTGTATTGGGTGATATGGTATCCCGTTTGGGAGATATTTCATCACCTTTCACCTCAATGCTAATTTGAGCGGATTCCCCATACTCTTCCCTACTAGGAGAGTTTCTTTCAAGATTTGAAAAGGGGTCAGGTTTTTCTACTGGCTTCACAACATCCTGCTTGATTTCTGGTTCAATAAACGAGGTGTGATTTGGACTCATCTGGGTGTCTTCCCAATTCTTAAAAGGGACAGAGTCTGCAGGTTCAGACACAGAGGAGGCTGCCGGGCCTGATGGGATAGCATCACCTAAGGGTCGCTCTTCAGGCTGTTTGTATTGAGGGATTGGGTGAGGAAAAATCAGCATGCATTTTTCTTGTGAAATTAAAGGCAACTAACAGTCCAGTTGTAAGACTTAATTATTTCTACAACAAGGATAGGATAACAATTACAACTTCCGTGCATCATGCAAAATAATTGTGCTCTTCTAGAATGTGGAGGGGACTTTTTTCCTATTTTTAAATAAACAGTGCATTTATGGTAAATATTACATTCCATTTCTGCTTCCATTTTGATGCAGGTTTTCCTCAACAATAAACTTGACTTGGTCAAGAAATTAAGCTTTCTTAAAAACTGATTCCTGTTTCTTTTGATAAATTACCAACGAGGGTACTACACTAATTTCTAAGCTTTTAAAATTTGCCGGCTTTACATTGCTATAGAATTAAGCAAATTTGGTAATGCCCTTCATGAAATCTAAATTTTTTATTTCAGAAAATCCGTCAATATACCAGTATTTTTCATGTATACGATCCACAATGTATTTGTTTCACAATCAAGACTTGCAGTTGTATAGTGTTGGTATTTGGCCTATTACTCCACATGATATTTTACCTCTGGTTCATCGTAGTACGCCCTCAAGGGGCCTTGCTTGTTGTCACTGTGATTCCAATTCTGATTGCTGGAAATAAACCACAAGAAATTGAAGTCATGACAAGATTCAGTTTGTGCTGCACTGAACAGCTCACAACTCACTGCTAAATCCACTGCAGAGCTCACATACAATTTTTCTGCACTTGATTTGTTTGAGTTGGAAACCAGCACGTACAGACTAAATCCAAATGCATGTAACAAAGGCTGCGACCAACCAGATGACGGGAATTTATGCAGGTATTGTAAAACATTCGCTAACCTGCTGTCTTTCAAACCTACAGATGTAGCCAAGCCCTAGCAGCCTGCCAAATTTTGCTTGTCTTCCATTATGTTCAAAAAGTAGTTATTGTGATTTAACATATAGCCACAAGCAGGGGCCAATTTTATAGAGCTGTGTTGCACAGAATTTGCTTTAGCACAAATAAACCCTACTTAATAAACAAAGGTTACCAGCTCAAACTCTATGTGATAGTCATGCTAACCAAAAGACAGGTAAATACCATTCCAAAACAATATACATTACAAGAAGTTTTGGCTGGTAACGTGATTTGCCAAGCAAGGTTTTTCACGCTTAAACAAATTTTTCGCTTAAGCAGCGCTATGAAATTGGCCCCAGGTTTACATTATAACAATCACATTCTAGAATATGTCATCAGATATCGGTACATTAACTTGTCAATATTTTTATCAGTCTCCACTGGGAACAAATTTCAGAACTTTGAGCAAAGTGCTAACCCGTTGACTGTTGCACCCATTCTCTCCTCCTCTCTCTCCCATCTCAAATCCTCCATTCTCTGCTCCTCGTCCCTCATCTGTTGTAGGATCTTCCTGGCTCTGGCGGCCTGCGAGAGGTTTTTGGGGTCTGAGGGCTGTGAGAAGGCCCGACGCTTGGCAAACTCAGAGGTGTCTGATTTAGCTGCGGTGTGCTCGGTGCTTCTGGCGCCTGAAGTGCTACGGACTCTCTTTCCTGTACCAGAACATAATGTCTGACTGAGAAGGTTCATGTCCTAATTCATCTCTACAAACGGTCAACTGTTATTCCAACTCTTATGGTGAATGCACATGCTCTTCCAGCAGTATAATATCTGATCTGTGCATAGTCACTTGATAAAATTTCACACAAAATTGAGCCCACTATTGCATCACACTGGTGAAAGTGTCTAAACGTAACTTTTTCAAATTTCAAAAACCAGATCTCATTGGAAAAAGGAATACATTTATCTATTTATACCTTATGATGCGACTTTTATCCTTGAATTCAAGACAAAACTCAAAATTCATTTCAAGAACGACCTGTAATGCAACATATGCATCAGCCCTCCTTACAAACTTACCCAGATCTTCATAGCGATGAACTTTCAGTGTAAGCTCTCCATCCAAGACAGAGGAACTGAAGCAGTACAAAGCGTGGTCATAGGTAACCATCTTGGTCGTCTCGCCATTGATGGCGATGATCTCATCCCCTACTCTGAGTTCATTCTTGTCAGCTGTGCTTCCTGTATACAGTTCACGGTATTAGAACAAAAGTAACTTATGACTGGATTATACTACATTGCCAAGGTGATTGCAATAAAATAAAGACTGCTCCGAGGGGAGTAATCTAAAATCAACTTGAACGTCTGGAAGTTGTTTGAGAAGAGTTCTGTGTCTGACCTCCATGATTTTCATGCTCCATACACATCAAGTTCAAAAAGGAGTGCCTTTTATTTCTGTGGAGATTTTAGCAAGGAAAGCGTGCTCAGTACCAAGGAGGAACCACTCGAGTACCATCTCAGACCCCTGTTTAAACTTGTTGGCGATCTCATTTCCTGTTCCATTATTTTGTGATTGGTTTTACATAGTCCCCAACAGAGTGGCCCAAGCACTTGTATTCAGAGTCTTATTAATGCTCCTGTGTGTGTTCCTTGCGCATTGTTTTCCATGAGATTTCCCACTAGCGCCCCGTATTTCATGTTTGATCATAGTTGGTGGGATTAGGTTCTGTATAACTGTTTAAAAGCTGCTGTGTACATTGTACGGTTCTTCTAATCTTGCATATGTGTTGCAGATACATATGTAAAAGTAAGAAACAAAGCGATCTTCACCTGGTGTTATGCTGGTGACAACAATTGGCCTTTTGCTGTCTGCACCTCCAAAGATGGTGAACCCAAAGCCGTTTTCGTTTCTTGGTTTCTGCTTCATGTTGATAGTCAGTGCCATGTACTCTGGCTCCTTCGGTAATTGAAAAAGTTGATAAACAGAAAAAAGAGACACATGGATGTTCAGTCCTTTGGGCATTACCTCTGTCTCATAATTTCTAGGCTAAGTTACTGGTGTGTGTATTTCCTCTTGCAGGAAATATGGCCATGTGAGAAACCAACTACCTTTCTATCCAATACCACTGTGGCTTTGACATATGCATGCTGAATTAACTGTGAGATGCTCGTACCCATAACAACAGACCAGAGTCATTTCCCAACCATTCCCATGCCAAATACATATGCAGACCTGTGACATACTGTAACACACCAGCAGCTATCACGGCATCCATCTTCACTCTGCGGGGATCAGTTAGTGAACACAACGTCTGTACATACATGTACTCCACAGCTCCACACTTCATCCAGTGAACACAGTTTCCACATATCTCGCATACATGAACATGTATGTAGCAGTTTAAGTATTTGAAAACACACATGCACAGACTAACAGCAAAAATCCGTTTGTGAGTGCACATGCATATAGACACTAGTAGTGGTTGACAAAAATTAATATACGGTTCATGAATATCATTGGGAGTTGGGGTGTTGTGAATTGCATGTTTTTTTATAAGAACAAGAAGTCCCTACCTTCTGAATGCCTGGCTGACAGGAAAATGTCCAAATAAAAAAGGAAACTAACTAATAAAATCCCCAACCAAATCCCATGTCAAGAGTTCATGCATTCATTTGATAACCAGTGCACAGCACGAGTACAGACGAATCTTCACCTTAGCTAACCGTTTTCAAAAGATGGTGTAACCATACATGTACATGTAAATATACAAATGTACATGTAAGTAGACATGATACACATTTGAGGTTTGAACTGACAACTAGAGCCACTCAGTAGTCTTCAAAGCAATGGAACTCCCCTCTCTCATTCCCTTCTGATCAGTGAAGTTACTCTGATTTCCTTCATTCTAACTTGCCAACAATCAGAGGAAACCATTTCATTCAGTTTGTACATCAATAAGCCAGTTTGGTATTCCAACGGAGCGTGCCCCAAAGAAAGTGCTTGAGGACATTCAAGAACAGCAAATATGATGTAACGTGTGCACAAGGTTGGCCTAATCAGAATGGCCGCATTCTGACTCACACATGCTGAAAAAGTTTGGTTCTTGAATGGCCCTGTCTTTTTGAAATATGAGCTGTCTCATGGAAAACAGGACATTTCGACCAGAATTCTACGATAGTTAGATGTTTCAGCCAGAAATTGTAATAAAAAATGGGAAGAAATTTATAATAGAAACTTACATACAAAAAAGAGACTTGCAAACTGCATGAAAATCGTAAAAATATTTCCCAGCCAAGAGAAAAATCACACACGTGTACTGTGTGTGATTCTGTAGATTAAATGCTTACTGATTCAATACAAATGTCATATACATGTAAACTGTATGTACTTTATATACACATGCAATGTAGCAGGACAAGTCATCAACCACCTAACACTGCATTCCATGTGAGAGTGTATGATTCAATCATGTTTGAAAAGGATGCTGAAAAAGAAAAGACAAAGTGTTTTTCCACAGGTGTGTTTACCAACATATTTTAATAGATAGGTTAGAATCAATTAAACAACTACAAATGTAATTAATGCTAAAAAATATCTGAGGCATTCATACATGTACATAAATAAACAGGCTTTTTTAATGCATACTATGAATTCATGAAAATTGCAAAATGGATCCAAAGTTCAGACAAGTCATTATATGTGACCTGACATGACAAAATGAGAATAAAGTCGCCTCTCTCTCTTTCCTATTTTGAGGGTTCAAACTTCAAAGTCATATTGAAGTGGAGGTAAAGTTTTGGGTTTTGCAATATTTGGAAAGAGTAACCCATCTCCTATTCAATTCCAAATATTTTGCAGGATCGTGTAATTTTCTCAGCTATTTTGAAGACTGCATTATTCTTGCATGGTCACAAATGTTGAAGCGATGTTGGGAACAAAGATGCAAAGTTGCAAGAATAATGTCACATTGCCACCTTATACTTTTACCCCAGGTGTTCCATACCTGTACGAGTACATACCACTGGAACGCTCTTTTTTGGCTGAATTCAAAAATACCAATATCTCAATTTTTGAAAATTTTGACTTTCCTCTCATTTTATGGTGACAAGTCACATCTATGCGTTACATCATACTTGAATGTTTGTAAAGCTATATGTGAAATGTGGTTAAACTTCACATTGCAATACTAAGCAGAACAGAAATCCTGATGAACCTTTCTCCATTCTACATGTTAATGTAACTAAGCATTTGGCCAAACTAATCTCATAAATCAATCATGCTCTCAAATACTTCAGCTGCAGTACACACCGGGGTACTTCTAAGGGCAGTAAAGGAACCCATGGGAGTTAATATGCAAACTTTAACATTTTATAAAGTCAGCAAGGATATACATGTACTGCACATTTTGAAGGATATTTTATGGATGGCCACTCTGTTTAAATTATAGCAAAAATCAATCAACTGCAAACAAAGTATGCCTGATGCAGCTTTTTTGTACTCATCCCGTTATGTTGTCAATCTTACCGGTTTGGGGGCTGGCCTTGGAGGTTGCAATTTAGGCTGGGTCTCCACCTCAGTTTCACCCTTGTTGAATGCGGCCACCCTTCCCATGATGCCCAAGCTCAGTCTTTTCTTCTGCGGCAGTCGGGCTGATGATTTGGAGTCCCTCTGCACGGCTGACAGGCCAATTTCCCGTTCTCGGTCACGGAGGAGCTTCTCGCGGAATGTCATAGGTTCCACATGTCCCGGTCGGAGATTGGTGAAATCATCCACACGTTGGGAGCTCAGGACCGTTCGGCTGCCCTTATTGCTTTCACGCTGTTTGTACATTATATCACAAAACTAAAATTTCATGCTGAAGCCAGGAGTGTGAACTCGAAATGGATAATTCCAAGTAAATTATCTCGTGTTGGAACATTTCTTATGTCCATTGCTTCTGCTTAAAAATCTACACGAGTTGCCCAGTAACTTGTGAATTCACTGATGCCAACAAATCTACCAGTAGATTTAAAAATGCATCCTATTTTCGTTTACATTAATTTGAGAATTACCATGCACACGAACACCTGCCTCTGATGTAAATTTTTATTTTGAATGCAAAATATGTCTGTCATGGCCCACTGCATCACAAATAAAAACAGCCATATGGCAAAATGTCATAAAAAAACCCATATCTACTGCTTCAAAAGGCTACATAAACTGTGATTTGCATATGCGCTTTATTCAAATTACAAGCAGCTGAAAACCATGCTAGACCTTTATGGTCTACAGCACTGCCAGCGCAAACTAAAAAAACAAGTCCAAAAAGAATGGGTAGGCAAAGCAATCAATACTGGATTGGGAAATTAATTAAAGACAGACATTCCCTGATTTGATTTCAATCTGGCACCAACGAATTACATATAGCAAGCGTAATGACTGGTTATGGAATGCGAGACAGTAATGGTATATATACATGTAGCTGGCTGTGTTCAGTGAATGTGACTGGAACTCAATACGAAAGCCAACAGGCCATGCCAATAATAAATTACGTTCCTGGGAAAAATTAATGTTTGCGCAAATTCAGCTGGTGTAGTCATGTGCAACAAACTTTGAAACGATTCTAAGCATTGTCATCCATTTGATATTTCAATCAAGTAGAAAACCAAACTTTTATCAGAACAAAACCAAATACTTTCAAAAGGAAAATTTCAAGACCAACAAAACTTTCTTATTTGAGCACTGCCAAGTCATTAGGGGAATATTGCTCAGGCAGCTCAAAATTCACCCCGCAATGTGTTGGATTTACACGTACGTAGGTACTTGTCGTGGTTGGCACCAGTGATTTGCACAAAGTTTTGCATGTACTGTAGGCTTACAATGAATCCAAAGATTTTCAATCTTTGGGTAACATTTTTCCTGTATTCTTCACGGATACCACAAGAGTTCACCTTTCCCTGCATGTAATATTTTAACAAGCAAAGTGCAGTGGCACCACATTGTGGGTTGTGCAGAATTATGGAAGGTGATGTCAAGTTAGTTTAACCATGGAGACATGAGTGAACTTCACACCAAAAAGTAGTTAAGAGCAGTGAGGAAATGCATTCAGTGATATATGTTTACAAAGATGCACATGAAAGTGCTTAATGTATTTAACTGTTAACCTGCAACATTATCATATTACTTGACATGTTGGCTGGTTTCCAGTTCAATATACTAAGCAAATTATTGTGTTAGTCATTCATCCGTAACTCACACAGCATGAATATGTAGTTAAGTGAAAGGAAATTAACTAACCAAGACCCAATCACTTGCGTTTAGTTTTAAAAAGGTGAATGACTGTCTATGCCATCCAGTTATATTACATATGAGTCCAATTTGTCATAATTGACGATAATATATATGTAATAATAATTTAAAGACCGCAGAATTGAAAGTGTGTTTCAATAGTTTTCTTCGGAAAGCTTAATTTATAAATATGATTAGATTTGCACGAAGCAGGAATGATACTGTACTGTGTTTCAATTTTCATGCGAAGCTCTTATAAGAGTACCTTTATGTCAGTTATTGCATAGGAAAATGCTTTTGACAGGGGAGTTCACACTATGAGTTTCAAATCCCTTGACATTTGTTGGTCTGTCAATGAAGTACCGTCTGTCTCATTAACTAGGGTTGGAGAGGTGACTGTAAAATATGTTGTCAAGAATTCCCAGCTTGCAAAGAGAAACTTTGACATTTCCATCTGGCTAAGTGTCAGGGCAACCCAGCAAGGGGCCCTGTTACTCTAAATGCCTACCATCAAGGGCAATACATCTATTGATCAGTTAAAAGATTAACAGGCATTTTCTGGTAGTTGGGAGTGAGGTTGTAGGACTCTGGGAGGGACTCTGAGCAATATTGCCATGAGATATCAACATCATGCAAATGCTGTTCCACCTAATGACAACTTAAGCAAAGCACTACTCTTTCAACTTTTATTTTGAATGAAAAAAATTGATTTATTTCAAAAGCAAAGCTTCAATGAATGAAATGTTATCTCTACATTTTATGAATAGTTCAGGATTAGTTCAAATAATACAGTACTAAATACTATGAATGGTGGGGTCTACACTGTAACACTGAAATAATGTCTATTTGACTGTGCAAGCAAATGATATTGAGACAATCTGAGAATGAAGAAGTTTTTCAAAATTCCATAGGAGAAACATCTTTTTTTCAAACCCACATTTACCAGTATCTGAAATGATTATCTTCCTCATGGTGTATTGGATTTCAAAGTACCGTATGCACAAAGACAGCCAGGCATGGAAAAATGACACTTCTTTGAACTGGCTGCACATTTACAAAATTTATTATTCCAAACATAAAGAGAATACTCAAAATCCAATTTTCATGCTCAAAAACTATTTGGAAGGTAAATTTTGTGCAAACAGACCTTTAAAAGTGATTTCTGAAGAGTGTCATTTTTTTCTTATCCAGCTTACATAATTTCCAACAATTGCATTTCACCACCACAGAAAATTAGTATCGCATTATGATGATCACACTAAATGAATGAGCTACAGAAGAGAGAAATCCATGAAAGAAAGAGAACAATGGAATCCAGACTATTGCCAAGAGGTTAGAGGTCAAGTTCAGTCCCAGATGCTGTGTCACATGATGAAGATTAATGGCAAAATTCTCCCTAACAAAGCTACATTTGCTAATCCTTGTTCACATAAACACGTGTGTCAAGCATCTCTTTTACATCCAGGCCATCCAGGAGTGTTAATACAGGTTGCACATCATTGATAAGGGGTCCTTTAGACTTTGCAGAATATCTGGTTCCAACAAGCACTTTTTGTAATCAGGTATAAAAACAATGAATGCTAAAGCACTGAGAACAAGGAAATGTTGTCATATGCAGAATGCTGTATTAACACTTTAACAAGGGCCTTATTATTAGTGAAGTTTGACTGCACTGGCATACCTACATGTACATACACGTACAAATACAAGAAATTCAGTTTCAATACTATAATGTTCACACCTGAAATGTTTCTGACACCTCACAGACCTACCGTACATGCAGATCAGTGTCAGATTTGAACTAGGTTACATGTATGTGTACCAGTAGATGTATGATATTTTTAATAATGAACTACATGATTCAATTCTTTTTTGACTGTGCTACACTTTGCATCTTGACTGAACTGAACCTTCAACTCTCCACTTTCTCTATAAAATCTACTGTTAGCAATAAACTAAACAACTTTTCCCCATGATGATGATGTTAGTGATGCTATACGAAAGATAGGAAAAGACAGCCACAGAAAAATTGGGACAGGGCAACTGACAAAAGCCATCAGAAAATTGAATACTGACACTGTTTGTTCGCTGGTAAGGGGCAAAAGCACTCCCAACACCACTTCGTCGGACTTTGGGCTTGGGGAAGACATCAGGAGGGGGTTGACGGCTCAGTGAAGGGGCGTCAGTGGAGTCAACAGAGTAAGTGGGATTAGTGGCATCAAACATGGAGGGCATAGACTCCCCTTGTTTGAAATTGCCGGGTATGGATTTGGACCGGGTGCGTCGCTGGGTTGGAAAAAAAAAGGCAAAATGTGGAGGGGGGAAACAGCATGCACAATTGAAAACGATGATTAATAAACTGGAATTGGAAAACACAATGGTTATGAAGGAATTCTTGTCAGGGAAATTAAAGCAACAAAATGCAACATACACTAAAAAACCCAAAATAAAACCCCAAAATAAAATCTGAGCACAAACAAGCTCCTACCACAGTCCTGATCAACAAAAGTCAACGAGAAACAATGACTAAAGAAAAAGAAGAAAAAAAAGAAAGCCTTATAATTAAAGAAACCATGAACTCCACAGCTGATTAAAAACAAACAACTCAACAATGTCAACCAAAGGACGACAAAATCAAAGAAATCATGGACTGCAATCAACAATGACAGCAAAATGAAAGCCCCTATCATGCAGAGACTGAGCACTAACAATTCCTGACTGCCCGTGAACCAAACTACATGTACACGTACATGTACAACATTAACTGAAAGAAATTTGGATTGGAAACACAATGCCCGACTACCACCAACATCAGGAGGAAAAGCCTTTTACAAAATCACCTTTGTCAGAAGTCATTCAAAATTAGACTCCAAAATCCAACCAGTAAATAACAGCTGCTATTCTTACCATAAGTCAACATTAAATTATATCTACCAGTACCAACATGAAATATGACCAATGTTTTAACCTAGAACACTTAACCCTAAGTATGCCTAAAATATCCCTTGCCAGAAGAGTTGGAAAATGTTTTAACCTACGATTAACATTCCTTTCCACTAGTGCAACAAAACCACATTATTTTCACAAAATAAATAAAAACTGTTATTGCTTAAAACAGTTGGCAAAACTTCTAACAGATAATTATAAAAGTCTGAAAACTTTCCTTTTTCCCAACAACCACTAAAATACATTTAGGGGTACCTGTTCAAATCCCCAAATCTACTATACTTGTGTAACTTTAAACAAAGACACCCAGAATTGTCTGGAATGTACAGGCAGTGTAACATTTTTATTGTCTATTCCTTCACTGTCACTGTCAGAAGCTTGTCACTCAGAATGCTTCCAGATCAGCCTTTCCCCAAAGTGAACCAAAGGTACATACATTGTACATGTACCGGTACATAAATAAAGGACTTCAAAATTCCTTTCCCAATTTAGGCACACAAACATAAAGAGTGCTTCATGATTTACATGATCAAGTTAAAGAACTCAACTGATGAGGAGTGCTACCAGTACATGTGCATACACATGTACACATCTAACTGATGTACATGTACATGTACTTCTGGTATTTATTCCAAATGAAATATTACAGCAACAGTCAGCTGTTTTCAAGACACTCCAAATACATTAATGTTTGGCCCTATGTTACAACCTTTCTGTAACTTCCAGAGCTTAAATTACTGGTTTCCATGTTCACTGTTCACATAGTTAAACCATCTGTGATGTTAACAGTTTCCTTGCCACTTGGTTACTTTCTTCGGCTTTTGGCAAAAACATACCGAAACTTCCAAATTTCAGAAACATTTCTTAACCAATGAATAAAAATAAGGCTGCTTGACATGGTCATCAAATAAACTCTCATTACCAGAGTTTATTTAGGAACAAATCCTTCAATGTAATTTGAGGCTACATGTGTGTGCTACTACAAAAGATGCAAAGCCACCACAGAACAGCCAACAGTGCACAAAATGCTTGCTCAGTAAATACGGCAAGTACAGTGTAACAAGGATAAATTTATATTTTTAGTACAAATATATTGATGCTACCAGTAGTTTAAGGCGGTGGGGCGTTTTTACATATACTGAAGACATTTAAATATTCTGTGTGGAAATTTAGACCCTGTAAAATCTTTTTTTTACACATTTGATGATACATTATGAAAATACAGTGATGTCAATAACCTTAAAAATCTTTGTGAATAAAATGTTGCATAAGAGTATCCTTCAAAATGGATGCATGCTTGTGGAGATAATTTGCTCTGTGCATGCAGGATAGAGGGCAGTATTTCATAGACAAGTACTTGTACATGTAACAGCAACGAGATATAACTGCAAATCCAGCATTGAGAGTCCGACAAACTAATGGCACCCAGTGCATGTACCTGTACATGTAGGAAATTGTTTTGCCAGAATGTGCACAAAAATATGGCATATTTCCACAGGATAAATACCAGTATACTGAATGAATACATGTATGTACAGGTACAGCTGCTTGACAGAAATAATTCTTCACAATGGGCCCTTACCTTCAGGTAACTAGAACGGATATCTCATTTTCGTGCCCAGGAGCAGGGCACAATTACAGGTCCAATACCGAGGTTACACACAAAGCCCTAAATTCTTTGATAAAACTCAATCCTCAACCATAAAGTCAGGACTTGGTACATGTACATGTAAAAGGAAGAGTCCATGTGATCTGTATTTGACAATCTTGCAACCAAGGCAGAACAAATCATTTTCATCAACAGGCAACATACACACAAAATTTCGACAAAAATACCAAAAGAAAATTCCTCAGATTAAGCCACTGTACAAAACGTTCCCATACAGTGTACCCACTATTCCGAACCTAACTCGTACCCTGTACATGTACATAATTTACATGCCCATGTACCAGTACATTTGACCTCTATCAGACAAAAATTAACTCAAATCTCATTCAGACAATTGTGGCCACCAATAATTATTCTGGCCAATCTAAAGGTGCGCATATACATAATTTCACCTATAATAATCAGTCTATTGTCTGTAGCACCACTGACAACAAACCTGCTGAAGCACAACAAAAAGCCACTGGAAATACGACAGTTCCCAAATCCTCTCCGAAGAGGTATGCTACATGTACATATCTTATAAAAAGCTGCAAATCTACCGGTAAGTATGGATAGCAAGTCACAAACATGCCTTATCTAGACTTCTAGACTCAAGACTGACAACCTGCTGCCTACGATTTCTACAAAAATTCAAGTCAACACATGCCAAGTTCACATATCGCTAAAACAGTACGTGAAATTAAACTGACGCAAAAAAATTACAAAGTCTTTGATTGCACTTTTTAGTGAAGTTGTGAGGATCACAAGACACACCCTCCTCCACAAAAAAGAAAAGAAAACCTATCAATTCTGCTCTGCGCATAATAAAAATCATGTTGAATTTGGAAATGAATTAGAATGCACAAACTGCTATGAACATGAAGAAATGAGAGCAACTGCATGGATCACTGGTACCCCGCATGAATGCATGATCAAAGCAATGATTTCTAACGCTGCAAGGAGCCAAGTAAAATTAATGCAGGCAGGCGACAACTCTTCATCTGATCAGTTTCAACATGGAGATATTATTAACTAGTTGGAATTAAATCACCGGTTAAATTGTTTAAAACTCATGATTCTTAAGAAAAGCACCAAATTAATATTTAAATGAGGTGAAACTATAACTTTTTCCATTCCAAGTAATAATTTTGTTAATTCAACCCTGTATGACCAAATATTTTAATGAAACATACCTATTGTTAAACTTATGTACAGTGTACAACTCCCAACATTGAAAGTATCTACAGGATGTCCTCTGGAGTAGTTTGTATATGGCCCAGGGGTCAATGTTATGCTGTGAATGCACTTTTAATACACAATGATACGAGTCCAAATATTTCTCTGATCTGATCTTAAACTTGTTCATGCTGTTGAAAAATTCTCAAGTACATGTGTGGTTCTGAAATTGAGTGAAGCATTGCTCGAGAGAAAGTCTTCCTGTCAAGACTTAATCTTCAAAAGATGATAAAATTCTAACAGGATATCCACGGGCAAAGTCAACACAAACTAATACATGAGCGTATATTATTATAGGAAACTACATGAATGTATGTGACCAATAATCACAAATCACACGTCAACTTCGAGGTTCAGAATATATGCTTCTCAAAAACTCACTACTGACTGCCAAATAGAAAGCTGGTCTTGACTGGCATGACTGGTGCCCAAACCCCCATGAGGCTATCCTGTGGATACATTCCAACATTACCGGTACCAACTCCTTGCAATACGTATTGTAACAGTAAGCAGGCATTGCAGAAACATGTTGCAACATTTCCTAAGGAAAAGTGTTCATGCATCTACAGAACTCATTCAAGATATCATTATCCCATCTGTCTTCATGCTTATCACGAGGCAAGTCCCGCCAATCATGATAAAGAGCACCCCATACTTGGGCAAGGAGCAAGTTCACAGCTTTGGCAGTTGTAACAAACCTACCGGTATGGAATCTCCACATATTGACAGGGGAAAGACAGAGCAAAGTTGATGAGAGAAGTTGGTATGGTGGGGCTTCTTAACTCACCTCAGGCACGTCTCGGATTTCTTCCTCATACAGCGCGGGTTTGGTGAGGATGTGCACAATGTCCTCTGCATCCAGAGACTTGTTCTTAGAAGCCATCTTCATCAAAATTTTCTCCCGTTTCTCCCTAGCAAAAAACCAAAATTTAACGATTCTTAAAGATAACAAAAGTGTCAATATAGCAAAGGGCAATGCAGCAACTTTTCCTGAATTGTTATATGGCCCAGAAAGCTAGTTCCTGATCAACATTTGGATGAAAGATGTCAGGCTCTGTTCATCGCACGTAGGCCTGCATGTATGCTGTCCATATCATGGCAACTTTCTGACAACAAAGAATCCAAACACTGTATGGCTGTCCATCTCAATGCTTCAGTTTCTGTACAGTCAAATGTACATGTACCAGCAGGAGCCTATCCTTGCATACAAGTATATAGGCAGAGAATTTTAACGTTACACCCCTCCCTCAAGCTAAAAACAAACATGTGAATATTGTGTGCACGCAAACTGCCTTTGTAAGGTGAAAGGTTGTCTAGGTTGAGGTTTGAGGTCTGGGGGAGTCCTTAGGACTTCAGGCCATCTCAGTCTCAAGAGTTTCAACTCTCTCACCATCTCAATCAAAAGTAATAAATCATGATGCCACTGGAGCGCTGTTACTTAGTCCTGGAGATGTGTTAAAGAGATGATGGCCCTTTCTTGCCTCACGTTTTTAAGGGCTGCCTCACCAGCTTGGGTTCTCAGTGAACCATGTATCCAAATTGGCAGTGACATGTAACGTGCCCCTGGCTTCCTAGGGCCCACTCAAGGAAAGGTAAGCTGGTTAGTCAGGAGAACCAGCCAATCACAGGCTTACATGTCCTCTTATGACCCTCATACACAGAATGTCAAAGGCCAACCAGTGGCAAGATTTTTCAAAGTTACACAGAGCAACATCAGTTCCCCCCCCCCTTCATGTATTTCAAAGACTATTCCTCTTTTCTGTAATCCACCACCGCGGCTGTCCCACTTACTTTTCCTCCATCATCTCTTGGTATGTCTTGCTACGCCTTCTCTGTTTTGATAGCTCCTGCTGCTCAACTTCCTCTCGGGATGCCTTTCTCTCAAGGGCGGAGTGAGTGGCACGTCTTCGACGTGACTTCCAGGAGTCCAAACTCTGGCAAAATAAAAACAGAGGATGGACTAGAGAATAACTCTTTTAAACCGCAGGTTCATCTGGTGATGATTTCATTCAGTTTACCTGATGTGGCACAGAAGCAGTGTGACAATGTGCGCACTTACCTCAACAATGACGCTGTAATGCACCAGTAACACTCATTGATGTACATGACTGCACACTTCAAAAACACACCGGGGGAAATATATTTTGCAACAAAAAATGCATTCTGGAAAGGCACATACGGCAGGTTGAAATGTAACTAATATTGTCTCTTACCTTTGCAGAAAAGCAAGATACAGTTCAAATGCTGATGTTTTCTACTTCAATTCTGAGACGAGTAGTATCTTTATCACAACAACTGTAGCATTATGATACATCTGCCTACTCTACGTGTACATTGCACACCACCATGATCTTTGACTTCAGTGTGCAATACAGGATTCTGAACAGCTAAATAGCTTACCATAGATTTCAAGAGTCTTAAAGAGGTTCAAAGACTGAATTTTTTTTCAATTGGGTGATAACTCTAACCTCAAAAGTTGTATACTGATGATACATGTACTTTGACCAAATGTTTTTGGCTCTGTCCAGGGATGCATGCCTGAGTGTGCTTACAAATACATGTACATGTACATGTATATTAAGTTCTACTGAAATAAAAAAATGCATCATTCTGGATTTAAAGAGTGTACATGTACAATGCCTTTGCAGGTGCTCTCTTATGTACGGTGATTTGGCATCTAAAAGCGGTCAAACCCAAATACATCTGTACACATGTACAGTATCTTTCTCTTGTCCTCCTCAGCACATGTTAACAATGTTACATATATCCATATGTACATACATGTACATGTATATCATAACAGCGGTATATGCACCTACCTTGAGTATATCCATATGTACATGCATGTACATGTGTATATCATAGCAGCGGTATTTGTACCTACCTTGATAAAACATACATACATGTAGCATGTACATTTATGGTGACGGAATTAATTAATTGTGGCAAAAGAATTACCAAATTTATTCTCTTTTTAAGACAAACGCAATGTGACTGGTCAAATTTTGGAAGCAGATCTTCCCCAGACTTTTGGTTTAGGCACATATGATTTGGTGTACATGCATGTACCATGGCTCTGATTCACTAGGGAAAAAACTTCAAGAATTTCTTAAACACATGAATTTGCTTATTAAAGAATCTCCAATGCTTCAAATTAGAGTCAAGGAATTGAATATTTGTAGAGTAAGTCTTACAAGACTCAAGTAAGACCGGGGCATTAGTTACGCCAAATGATGATGAACATTTGTAAAGTGCTATCATGAGAAATACAGATGAGTGCGAACAGAAAAGGTTTTGTTTCTCCTCGGAATATTGCAATGCGATTTTCAGATATCAATCATGAAGGTCACTGGCTCACTGCCAAGGACAGGAGCTGGGAAGGTTGATGCCGTCTGTCCTAAACAGCATGTTAACGAGCTTCACACCACAGTTTGGATAACAATCATGTCATATCATTAATACAGTGAATGTGGTATTTAAGAGAATTAATCAGCCCTCCTCACCATGACAAAATCTGAATAACTATGGTCTCTGTGCATGCATGCATGTACATGTACCCTGTGCGCTCTCAGTAAAAGAAAACACAAATTACTGTACACATTACAATTGACTTCTGCCTTGCAGACACTCTCAGATTCTTCAAAGTAGCTTTGTGCACATTCAAACAAAATCTGATCGTGCACACTCGGCACCATTTAGGTGTGTGCCTTTCACTGCGTCTTGGATGTCAAACCGCAGTCAGAACAACAACATCCATGCTTCAGGCCAAGAGTCCGCAGCGTACATAAATAATTAGAGCAAGTTAGTGTTAAGAAAATTTCTTAGCGGAAGCAAATAAGCAGTTAGTTGCAGGCTTTTTTGGCATGGTAAGTTGGCTGAGCTGTTGATAGTTCTGTTCGGTTTGGCTTTAAGTCTTTCAAGTCACTGTGCAGTCACTGAGAAATCTGTTAAATATTAATTTTACAAATATTTAATTTACAGTTATACGGTAGTCTGCTTTACAAGTGAAGACAATGTAGATGTTATACCATCTACCGGTAAGCCTACTATTACCCGGTACATGCACTGGTATTTCACACATTAGCAACTTGGAACCAGTAGTTCAATGCCCTTAACTTGAAACAACATTTTAAACCAATGATATTTAATTTAAACTAATCCTAAATGTTATGAATTAATCTAATACATGCCGCCTAATTCCATTACTGTTAGTAGCCATTTTCATAAATTGATTACAGCAACGAGATAAGGTGGAGACACAGATGGCAGAGCAGGCCTAATGATATTATGGCTGGCGGACCACCTTACATGCCATCAA